>NW_003302555.1:29078457-29310980 GCF_000004255.2 Arabidopsis lyrata subsp. lyrata
GGGTGGATATAACAAATATTTCACAAACCTAAACAGATATATAATTTCGTTTTAATTGTAAAATTTAAACCCTAACCACTCATTTGTCAACCCAAACCGATATCTAATTTCGTTTAATTATAAAATCTAAACGTTAACCACTCATTTGGCAACCAAAACCGACATCTAATTTCGTTTTAATTGTAAAATCTAAACCCTAAACCCTAAACCCTAAATCTATTTTCTGATTTCTTTTTTTTTTAATTGTGTGTTTTTTTTAATTCTCTAGTATTAGTAATGACATGACAAAACGATTGGCTATAATCTGTTGGGTGAATTTAAAGGTTCACCCCAGAGGTAAACCTAAGTATGGTTCGCATTCGTTGTTGGAGTGACTAGTAGAGGGGAAATTGTCTTGTCCCCAAAATATGGAGAAGAAGATCCCTTCTACATTTCTTACGGCAATCTTGAGAGCAACACTATGGTAAGAGTAAGAGTTGTTATTCCAGGATTTGAACTTCTTAAAGGGTATAGAGTTTACACCTTCCCAAACTATGTAGAGGATGTGAAGCTTATGTAATTAAGTGTTTTATTATACAGTCTTTTTTTTTTTTTTTTTTCCATTAAAATAACAACATTACAAGCCCAGTGGACTATGACGGCCACATGGCCCAGAAACAAAAAACAGCAGCTCCTAACAGTGGAGAACGCCCCCTGCAAACACAAAAAAGGCAGAGCAAAGCAAAGAACAAATTACAATAGATTTCCCGAGAGCTAAAAGAAAGAAAACCAAGTTCCAAGGAGAGACAGTGCCGGAGAAGAAGAAGTCCGTACACGAGACAAATGATCAAGCCGAGCTCTAATAATGAGTTGGATATCCTTTACAAGGAGGCCCGAAGATCGCGAATTACCGGAGTGGATCCGCAGATTCCTCTCTTTCCAAATAGCATAAAGAGTAGCTTGGAAGATGAGCTTGATGATGAGGGCAATGTTCTTATCCCTAGAAGGAGAGATAAGCCAAATGAGGCAGTATGTTAAAAATAAGGCCTATGACAATGTGGCCCGGGTCTCTAGGAGATGAGGAGATGATTGTGGCATTCTACACTCACCTTTTGGGTTCTGACAGGAATGTTCTTGTTATTATACAGTCTTACTTGTTCAAGACTATGTAATAAAAGATTTCAAAATGATGGGACACAAAGTCAGTGTGTTTTTTCATGAAGCTATGGAGAATGGTTAACATATACAAATTTTGCTTTTTACAAGCATGAAACCAAATTTATTTTTAACCACTAAAAGAGCTATTGAATAAATATGATTTTTATTTTTACTGTGTTTTACTTTTACAAATGTCTTTCTTACCTTTGCAAAATTTAGAACCCTGTGACGAGGGAAGACATTAAAAGGTCAGTCTCATACATACTTTTAAACATGTTTTGACCATGCTCATTCCTCACGAGCTGAAGTTTATATTTCCATTGTTACAATTCGTTTTACTCTGTTCTCAATCTAAATCACTGACTATATTCAACATCTACCTGGGCTTATCTCGTTATCAACCAAGATTCTTCACCGCCTAGAACCTTCCGGCTAAGTCGGTCTTCCAAAGTCAACGATAGATTTTTCCTCTTTTCCTTTTTAGCAATTTTCCTTTTTATTTCTTTTAATTAGCATCTGAATAAGCAATTTTCCATGTATAATATTTGATTTACCTTTTCCTATTGAACAAGAAAAATAAAAGACTACCTTTTCCTTTTAATAATCAAAGTCGGTAAGCCTCTCTCGTCTCTATATAAGAAGACCTTTCACCATAGTTGTAATTCATAATTCAATTCTACATCTCTCGCAAACCCTAATCTTGCTGCAAAAGTTTCTTGAATTCTTCTTCCTCTCTCAATTTTTGCGTTTGATCTTTTGTTACTTGCTTTTCTTTCGTTGTAAAGATGTTGATGCAAATCTACGCAAAGACTCTAACAGAAAAGACCATAACCCTTGACGTTGAAAGCTCCGACACCATCAATAATGTCAAGGCAAAGATCCAGGACATAGAAGGGATTCCTCTAGACCAGCAAAGGCTCATCTTTTCCGGTAAACTGCTAGATGATGGACGTACTTTGGCTGATTACAGTATCCAAAAGGAGTCAATACTCCACTTGGCTCTCAGGTTGAGAGGTGGTATGCAGATATTCATCAAGACGCTCACCGGTAAAACCATTACCCTAGAAGTCGAGAGTTCAGACACCATTGACAACGTTAAAGCTAAGATCCAAGACAAGGAAGGAATCCCTCCGGATCAACAGAGACTAATCTTCGCTGGTAAACAGCTCGAGGATGGTCGAACGCTTGCAGATTACAACATCCAAAAAGAATCAACTCTCCATCTCGTGCTTCGTCTGAGAGGTGGTATGCAGATTTTCGTCAAGACCCTTACCGGCAAAACCATAACTTTGGAAGTTGAGAGCTCAGACACAATCGATAACGTGAAGGCCAAGATACAAGACAAAGAAGGGATCCCACCAGACCAACAGAGACTCATCTTTGCAGGCAAGCAACTCGAAGATGGTCGCACTCTTGCTGATTACAACATCCAGAAAGAGTCGACCCTCCATCTCGTGCTGAGACTCCGTGGTGGTATGCAGATTTTTGTCAAGACTCTTACCGGAAAGACGATAACTTTGGAAGTTGAGAGCTCGGACACAATCGATAACCTGAAGACCAAGATTCAGGACAAAGAAGGGATCCCACCAGACCAACAGAGACTCATCTTTGCAGGCAAGCAACTCGAAGATGGTCGCACTCGATCTTGCTGATTACAACATCCAGAAGGAGTCAACCCTCCATCTCGTGCTGAGACTCCGTGGTGGGATGCAGATTTTCGTCAAGACCCTAACCGGAAAGACGATAACTTTGGAGGTTGAGAGCTCGGACACAATCGATAACGTGAAGGCCAAGATACAAGACAAGGAAGGGATCCCAACAGACCAACAGAGACTTATCTTTGCAGGCAAGCAGCTTGAGGATGGTCGCACTCTTGCAGATTACAACATCCAAAAGGAGTCAACACTTCACCTTGTGCTGCGTCTTCGTGGTGGGATGCAGATATTTGTCAAGACTTTGACGGGAAAGACCATCACGCTTGAAGTGGAAAGCTCTGATACCATTGACAATGTGAAGGCAAAGATCCAGGACAAAGAAGGGATCCCACCGGACCAGCAGAGGCTAATCTTTGCCGGGAAGCAACTTGAAGATGGTCGCACTTTAGCGGATTACAACATCCAGAAAGAGTCAACTCTTCACCTTGTTCTCCGTCTCCGCGGTGGAAGCTTCTGAACAAGAAGTATGGCAATGCTTTCTTGTTTTCTTTTAACATATGATATGGGGCCTTTTCAATAATAATTCAAAGTGCTTTCTTATTTATCTGTTCTATAATCTAAATCTCAACTACAATCACAATAATTTTGGGTTTCTGAAATCCTTGCTAATTCACAATGCTATTATCGAAGCCTTAAACCATTTTTTCAAATACTCTTGTCAAGAAAGAACCCATAAATACAGAGTTGCTCAGGTGTGTAGATTTTTCCTTATTTTTTAGCTGTTAGGGTTATTGCTTTCGAGAAGCAGAGTGCTCTTTGCACTTGCTCTCTCACATATATACAAGTGCTTGTCTTTTTTTTTAAAAAAAAAATCTAAAATAAGGTGTTTATACATAGTATTAGGAACAAGAAACAAACCTCTTTTCAAAACTTTCTTCCAGGTATGCAACCTCAGTCCTCAGAGCACTGTTTACTTTCCCATCTACATACTAACAGGTTATGATGCAGTTGTTTAGTTTATAATTTTAAAGACAACTTTCATGTTTGTCATACGAGATAACACACAGACGGGTATTTTCTTTCGAACCCAGTTGTTGAGTCTAACTAGAATGGTTGAATTTTCCGCCATCAAGCTTAATCCAAGGTTACACAACCAACAGAGTAAGTAAGAAGCAGTGTTCAACAGACAGCGTTTCCAACAACACGAAAGATGACTAGAGAAAGCCAGCTGAGATGGGAGAACAATCTTTAAATTCCATTCACCTCTCTATTGGTGTTGATCAGAGGGATTCGAATACATATATGTATCTCGAGAACCGCTGGTTATGTTGCAAGTGCCAAGAGTATAGAAAAAGTTGTCTTGTAGACAAAGATTTTGACTTTGTTTGATGCAGAGAAAACATTGCGGTTTTCTATCAAATCCTTAGCTCTGTCCACGGACTGCTCTGTTATCAACGTAAGATAAAAAATGACACAGTTTTTATTTATTTATAATCCCATCACAGGGCAGTATGTAACCTTACCCAAAGTGACAAGGGAAGTACATGCGTCAATAAACTATTTCGCGATCGGGTATGATCCAATCAACATTATATTAACTTAACCAAGCAAACTATGATCCAATGTTTCAGACATTATTATGTTCACCGTTATCTTAAGGGGATATGCGTCAATGGTGTTTTGTATTATGCTGCAGCAAGCTCTATGCAACCTGTGATCGTTTGCTTTGACGTTAGGTCTGAGAAATTTGATTTTATTACTTGTTTTAGAGGATGGCGAGAAACATAAATGGTCAAAGCATTTATTCGTAAAGCCCCTTCAATGGCCGGAGTTGAATGCAGTAAATGTAGACTTTGGAGTTACTGGTAAAGGTGAAGTTGTGTTCTGCCCAATCTATGTATGATCCACAAGTTCCTTTCTATATGTGAGTGTTTTATTAGGACACAAGTGAGTGTTTTTATTTTAAAAAAGACTAATGAGATATGGCTTCAATGGTGTTTTGTTTTATAATTGGAGGATCAGCGTGGAATCTAAGAATGGTTGAATTTTCAATGGTTACAATGCTTTTTCTACTCTGATCTCAATCTAAATCACATAAGCACTGACTATGTTCAACAACTACCTGGGCTTATATCAAAATCACGGCTGTTTGGTTTGATGCAGACAAAACACATGATGCATTGTGATCTATTTGTAATCTGATGAAAAAGAATTATCTTGAAGAAAACCACATTCTCCTTATTATGTGAATCAAGATTGATAACAATTATTGGTCCCAAGTAGCTAAAACAATTGCTGAATCAAAACATCTTAGAAGCAAAATGGGAACTAAGGCTCCATCTTCAAAATCTCTTCAATAGATTTCCTATACTCCACAATCAAATCCCTGACCAAAAGAAAAGATTTAACAACACAAAAAGTAAGAGCAAGACCAATCTCATGAGATAAAACATGATACTAACAATCTAGCTAACCTTCTTTGTTGAAGCAATTGCTCACTTTCTTCAACATTTCGCTTTTGGCCATCAACAGTCTATAAAACAAAGAGAGAGAGAGAGAGAGACAGTGAGAGATCCATAAGCACAAAAAGATGAAACAGAACCAATACAGAGATCCAAAATGTTATCATACCATAGTTTTAGATCCTAGTGATCCTGAAATCGAATTCAACAACTGTTGACACTTATCGAAATGGCTATTCAATTCAGTCACCTGCAACAATTCACAATTTCAACATCATCCAAGAAGAACCCTAGAAATCTCAAAACCACTTAAAGACGACTTGATTTTTTAACAAACCAGTGCATCAGAATTCTGATCTCGGGTTCCATTTTCGATCACATCGGCTAATTTCTCCACCATCTGCGTCATTATTACTAACTAAATTAGACCCCAACAGAATCCAGTTTCATCAATTTGTTTTTTTGTTTCTTACCGGATAGAGATGGAAATGAGAAGCTAAAGACTGATGCTGTTGCGGAGTCTGCACCGGAGTTTGAACCAACTGTTGTTGTTGCTGCGGTGTATGCATCATAGATTGAGGCGTATGAACCACCGTCTGTTGCGGCGGAGGCGATTGCAACGACTGTGTCTGAAGAGGAGGAGATTGTAACAACCGTTGTTGTTGTTGGAATTGCTGTTGTTGAATGAAGTGTTGCTGTTGTTGGAATTGCTGAAATTGTTGCATCTCTTGTTGTTGTGGCTGGAATTGTTGTTGTTGCTGCTGCGTCTGTTGTTGTTGAAGATGAAACTGTTGTTGCTGGAGGAATAGTTGCTGGTCATGATTGGTCGGTGTACCGAAGTTACCCTGCGCCTGCACGTTTGGGATCATCGACCAATTACCTCCTCCTCCTGAGAATTGATCCATTTTTTCTCCTCCGATCTCACTAATTCGCCTTTTCGTCGTCGCCGTCGCCGTCGTATATTAAAATGAAGAAGACGAGACAAAAGGGGGAACTTAAACGATGTCGTTTAGTTAAGGTTTTGTAATCGTAAAACGAAGTCGTTTCACGCTCAATCTCTTATTATTGTTCCTCTCAAACCGAATGTTCTTCTTGGTCGGTCAGAATCTGTTCTGCCCGAATTTCATCTGCACGAGCACAATCACTTGGACTCTGTGAGTTTTGAATCTCATAGCTTTTCAATTTTCACGATCTCTGAGTTTCACGACTTTGATTCTTCTGGGTTCTTCTCACATTCACGTAAGCTCCAATTTTTCCTTCTCTTTCTTTTGGAAGTTGATTCACATTGAATGGTGTTGCGTTGACGAGTTCTTCCTTATTGAATTGACGCTCTTTGTCTTAAACTCTTACTAGTAAAAGTTTATTGCAACTCTGATCGTTTGAAGAACTTGTAAAATACAGAGATTGTGTTGTTGTGGCTGTCAAAATTGAATTGAATCGTTAGTATAAGCAAAGTAGTACAAAGTTCGTTCCTTTAACTAATTTAACCAGATTCTGTTCTCATGGAGAAACTTTTTAATCGTGAATCAACAATGCTTCTTTTGCTGTTTTTCTTGTTCAGTTTTGTTTTTCCTCTGTAAAGTTAGATTCTTACACTACTTGATGTAGATTATACTGCTTGTGTTTCTATTTGGGCGGCGACGAAGATGAGGCTGTTGAAGGTCGCTACGTGTAACTTGAACCAATGGGCCATGGAATTCGAGAGCAACATGAAGAATATCAAGACTTCCATCGCTGAGGCAAAAGCCGCCGGTGCTGTCATCAGGCTTGGACCTGAGCTCGAGGTCACTGGCTATGGCTGCGAGGATCACTTCTTGGAGCTCGACACCGTCACTCATTCGTATGCTTCTATTTTTAGTTTCTATTTCGATGATGAATGACTTGGTACTATCACTTTAGATGATGGAATTAATTTTTTTTTTTTGCTTCTGAATTTGGTTCTCGGAATCATGTTTAACTCATTTTTCTTATGTTCCTGTGAATATGTTCTTTCAGGTGGGAGTGTTTGAAGGAATTGCTGGTTGGTGATTGGACGGATGGAATATTATGCAGCATAGGAATGCCTGTTATTAAAGGAGCAGAGCGGTATAATTGTCAGGTTCTCTGTATGAACAGAAGAATCATCATGATTCGACCGAAAATGTGGCTTGCAAACGATGGAAACTATAGGGAGCTACGGTGGTTCACGGCTTGGAAGCAGAGAGAAAAGCTAGAGGACTTTCAGCTCCCAATTGAAATTTCAGAGGCTTTGGATCAGAAATCACTCCCTTTTGGTTATGGTTACATCCAGTTTATCGACACGTGAGTTTGGATATAATGCTTCTGCTTCAACGGCGTCACTGATTTTTTCTGCCATTTTTAAAGGTATCAATTATATTTCCTTACCAGGGCTGTTGCAGCTGAAGTCTGTGAGGAACTTTTTAGTCCACTTCCTCCTCATGCCGAGCTCGCATTGAATGGGGTTGAAGTATTTATGAATGCAAGTGGGAGTCATCACCAACTTAGGAAACTAGATATTCGTCTGAATGCTTTCATGGGGGCTACTCATGCTCGTGGTGGGGTGTATATGTACAGTAATCAACAGGGATGTGATGGTAGCCGCTTATATTACGGTATGTTTGACAAACCTTAAAGGATTGAAATTAGAATATTTGAGTAAATTTTATCTACATTTTGAGTGAGATTTGTTCCTTTTTAACCAAGTGCAGATGGATGTGCATGCATTGTTGTAAACGGTGATGTTGTCGCTCAAGGCTCACAATTCTCATTGAGGGACGTTGAGGTCATCATTTCCCAAATAGATCTTGATGCGGTATTCCAACAGTTACCCTTTGGCTTTGCTTTCTCCTGTTTCGTGATATATAAATGAAAAGTTCTTAGGATCATCTTGCTTATTTGTCTCGAGAGAGGTTGCTAGTCTTCGTGGATCTATAAGTAGCTTTCAGGAACAAGCAAGCTGCAAGGTTAAAGTGTCTTCAGTAGCCGTACCATGTAGGCTGACACAGTCCTTTAACCTGAAAATGACACTAAGCAGTCCGAAGAAGGTTCTCCATCCTCAAGTATTTGATCTTAAGTTAACATTCAAAATTTTCAACCCTAATATACATAAGTAATGTAGATCATTTACCACTCTCCACAAGAAGAAATAGCCTTTGGTCCCGCTTGCTGGATGTGGGACTATTTGAGAAGAAGTGGTGCTTCAGGATTTCTGCTTCCTCTTTCTGGCGGAGCAGACAGCTCCTCCGTGGCAGCTATTGTTGGCTGCATGTGCCAACTTGTTGTTAAAGGTGCACTGGCACTTTTTTCTATGTATGTTGAGCTGTGTTTTGACTTGTTGAAATTCCATGATATTGAGTTCTCTCAGAGTATATCTTCTTTCTTGTTTAGAGATTGCAAAGGGAGATGAGCAAGTAAAAGCTGATGCGAGCCGAATTGGGAATTATGCTAATGGACAGTTTCCTACTGATAGCAAAGAGTTTGCCAAACGAATATTTTACACTGTCTTTATGGGTTCTGAAAACAGGTAAATTAGTTAATAAGAGTAAAGAGAATATGATTTTTCGTCACAGCTTTGTGGCTTTGTAGCAAACATGAAATTTTTTTTCCCCATATTGAAATCTCAAATTTGCAGTTCTGAGGAGACAAAAAGGCGTGCAAAGCAGCTGGCAGATGAGATCGGTGCTTGGCATCTTGATGTTTGCATAGATGGTGTTGTCTCTGCGGTTCTATCTTTATTTCAAACGGTTACAGGGAAGCGACCTCGGTATAAGGTAAAGTATAAATTACCTAGACAAACAGTTGGAACAAACGAAATATGATCATCCAGAAAAGAAGAAAAGAACAACAAACAAATTGTGGAAATGGTTGTTGGTTTTGTGTATTAGGTTGATGGAGGATCAAACGCTGAGAACCTTGGGTTGCAGAACATTCAAGCCCGGATGAGAATGGTTTTAGCATTTATGTTAGCGTCTCTCTTGCCTTGGGTTCATAGCAAACCAGGCTTTTACCTTGTTCTAGGCAGCTCCAACGTCGATGAAGGGCTTCGTGGTTACCTGACAAAGGTAATGGAGTAATCTCTTTTTGCTGCTACATCTCAAATCCCATCGATTGTTAATAAATATTTTTCATTCTCTTCATTGAAACAGTATGATTGCAGCTCAGCAGACATAAATCCCATAGGAAGTATCAGTAAAATGGATTTGAGGTTGTTCTTAAAATGGGCTGCAACGAATCTCGGATATCCATCCTTGGCAGAGATAGAAGCTGCTCCACCAACAGCTGAGCTTGAGCCCATTCGTTCTGACTATTCTCAGGTAATAACAAAAATATTTGTGAGTCTATAGCTATAAAGTCAACGAAGTTATCAATTCAGACATCTTGAGTTTTGCAAACAGCTTGATGAAGTCGACATGGGAATGACATATGAAGAGCTTTCAGTCTATGGAAGGATGAGGAAGATATTCCGTTGTGGACCAGTTTCTATGTTCAAGGTTTGATTATCTGAAAGCTAGCCACAAATGTTACTAAATCATGATACACTGAAACTGAAGCTCTTCTGTGATTCTGCAGAATCTATGTTACAAGTGGGGAACAAAGCTAAGCCCAGCAGAAGTAGCTGAGAAAGTGAAGTATTTCTTCAAATATTATTCGATCAATCGACACAAAATGACTGTCCTCACACCGTCTTATCACGCTGAGGTACTTGCTTATTTGAATCTGTCTTGAGAGAGAGATAAAAAAAAAAACTCATTGGGGTTTTGGTTGCAGAGTTACTCTCCAGAGGACAACAGATTCGATCTGAGGCAGTTTCTGTACAACAGCAAGTGGCCATACCAGTTTAAGAAGATTGACGAGATTGTTGACGGCTTAAATGGCGACTCAGTTGCTTTCCCGGAAGAAGAAGCAAACTCCAACAGAGAAATTGGAGTTGTAGCAGCAAACTCTGAAGACCCAAGCGCGGGTCTCTGATGACCATCATCCATCCCTCTTTGTTTCAACCCACACCAGAAGGCATTATACCCAATAAAGTGGATACCTCGAATCCTGCTAGTACGAAATGGAAGATACTGTCGATAAATAGAAGCACGTCTTCATTTGATATTAATTTTCATATTACATGTAGCAAAATAATTCAAGACGTGTTATTGACATCAAGTTATTGCATAGGCCAATTGTGAGGGAAGCAAAACAGAGAACAAGCCGAATTAATGCAGAATAACACAAATCCCAAGTAAAAGAGTGTAGTAGATGTGTAATGACAAGTAGAGAAGATGTAATAACAAGTATAACACAATAAGGATAAGAATTGCATCTTAAGAATTACACTCATTTCATAACAGATTTTCCTTTTTATGAAAAAATCGAACGATTCGGCAATAGTTCTTGAAGATTTGACCATATATATGGTTTCTTTTGATAGGAAATATTTGGCTACTTTTACGAAGATTTGACCTCACTTAATATAGACAGAAATCACACAACAAATGAACACAATAAACAATTTCGATATTTAAGTGACTTTCAAACTTAGATATAGCCATGTACTTGCTCTTTACTTTCTTCACACCAAAAATAATACAAAAAATTTGATCACTGAATTTTACATCATACCAACAAAATGGCATTGTCAAAGCTTCGACTAATAGTCATCCTCGTCATCTGTTGTGTCCTAGTTACTTCCCAATCAAAAGGTAATAAGATCCTTTATCTAGTCACATCTAAAATCAAGAATCATATTTCTCATATTTTTTTTTTGTATATTATAGATGTAAGGGAGAATGTTATTCAGCCTTCATCGTGCGTCTTTAGAGGTCCGTGTAAAAGACCAAGAGATTGTAAGACTCAATGTGGACCGCCTGACTTTCCACCGTTTACCATTTACTCATGCCAAGCTAGTCCTAGAGGCCATGGCAATATTTGTTGTTGTGCCAAAGAATAATCTTTCAATAAACTACCAAGGACAATAATGTAACTTTATCTACTTCTAAATAACTAAATAATAATTATATTCAAAATATTAAAGAAAATGATTATTTGATATATGAACTTAAATTTTAAATTTAAGTAATATTTATGGTATTTCAAGGAACTAAATCTAAAAGTGATTATTTTCCATAACTCAGTTGATATATGACTGAACCATATAAAGTGGACGTTTGTTTTTTTTTTTTGAATTGAATGTTAAATTAAATTCAAAGAAAAAATAACATTTGCACAACTAGTGCATCATATGTTTAATAGAAATAAATTGAGAAGCAGAGATTAAATTGAGATGCTAAAATTTAAACTCGACGTTGGAGCCAGCCTTGGAAACTCGCTTCGTATCGTCGATCCTTCATCCGTCTAGTGGTGGTTAACTGATTTCTCACTTGTTTGTCGATCCATTGTACGAGTTTGGCTGCTGAATTTGGGGCTTTGTCTCCCGTTTCTCTCCCTTCAGATGGTGTAAATTGCTGCTTGGAAGATATATCTCATCAGAAGGCTCTCCACTCGATCCAGGTGGAGATCCGAGACTAGGGTGAGGAGCTGAGACCAGTCGGTTGTTTGAATAGTCTCCTCGAGCAAAGGAGTCCCAGATTTCCGAAGTATAACTGCAAGAGAAGAAGAGATGGTCTCTAGTTTCGATGCAGCTCTTACACAAAAAACAGACCCCGGCCCCCGATGCACCTCTGTTCCATTTCAGCATACGAGCACCAGTAACAAGTCGATTGTGAACCGCTAGCCATACACAAAAAGAGTATTTCGGTGTCGCATGAGTGAACCATACTCCTTTGTGCCAAGCCATGCACTGTGTTAGACGTAGTTCGAATGTGGTTCCAAGTGTCTTTGGTGGAGAACATGCCATTAAATATGTTATTTTTGCCTCTCCATAGAACTCTTATCACTTTGCTCTGTCATGTTTTGTCATTGTGAATGTAGCACGTCTTCTATCGAATTCAAACAATCAGTTCTATGTCGTCTTCTTTCACGTGTTCTCCAAGCTTCCGCCACATATATTTTCCGGCTTATTCCCAAGTCAATCACTCATCTTACCCCCGCAACATCAACAAGTCTTCCCAATGGGGACCATGAATCAAACCAGAAAAAAGCAAGCTCTCTTTTCCCCACCTCCACCTTTCATAAATTTTTGGCCACTTCTCTATAATTGATTATTTTTTTCCAAATCCATGATCCAATGCTTGCGGTCTCTTTGACCGTCTAGAATGACTCGTGTTTTAAGTAAGTACACTTCTATCCAAAGCGGATATATGTTTGTTGTTCTCCACTACTTAACAAAAATAATTGTTAAAAATCACATAGAGAATCAGAGATAGAGAGATACTAATTATATCAAAAACAAAACATATATGTTTACTTAAAAAGATGATTCATTTTGCCCAAAAAAGATGGTGAATTTTACAAAAATGCTAGTATTTTTCATAATGTAAAGGTATATAAAAAAGGTTGTAAAGACAAAAGATTAAAAAGAGCTAGCGAATACCGATATTATATAAATGTTTGTTGTTCCATGCAACCTAGATTGTCACTAATTCTTACTAAATTATTTTAGTCATTTTTATTTTCTTTTTGTAGTTTTATTTTAAAATCAGCATGGATGAAGTGAGAAATCCTTCTTTCCCAAAACGACACTTAATAGAAAAAGGAGGGAGTACTAATTATCATACCTAAAAGTTCAACAAACCGTTTGATGAATTAAAAAATAGTAAGGTTCATGCAAGGGTATCAACATAAGTACAAAACCACAAGAAATTAGGAAATAGCAAAATTCATTGTAGCCTAATTCAAGCCATAAATCTCTTTGTTAAGTTCGCATACATGCCGAAGATATTCATCATCTACAAAATCCGGTGGTTTATTTCTAATCAAGACCGATTTTAACATGAGCAAATAGAGTGATCGACCATCGTTAAAAAAATTATATAAATATAAATTAGGACCTAATTTTTATTATTCTTGTACCATATTAAACTTGTTTTTAAAACTTTGGGTATAAAAAAGTTTGTAAATTAACAAGGAATTATTACGGATTTTGTCATTTTTAGTGGCATTTACGGATTTGCCATTTTTTTGTTAAAATCTTACGGTTTTGCCATTTTTGAACATTTAAAAATATACATATTTATGATTTTTTTTTGTTTTTTCTAACATACATACTTTCTAACAAATATAAACCCTAAAAACAAATAGAACCGACTAGACCAAATATAAACGGTAAACACATGTTAAATCTTACTTTTATATCCTGAAAAATAGCAAATACATAAGATTTTAGATCATTTCTGGATTGTATGTGTATGTCCTAAACACAACTATGTAAGCTCTGTTTTCATATTAATAAAGTAAAGCAAGATGTTTAAAAAAACATAAGATTTTAGACAGCAAAATCTATAAACGCCACTAAGAAAAGTGGCAAAATTGGTAATTAATTCTATAAATAATTAATATTTAAACTGGGTATAAGAACCAAAGATTTGTGGTATAATAATATTAACACCGGCTTGAGATCAGGTCTTATAAAAGTATTGATTTTCCTTTTTAAGAAAAGATCGATATCATACATAATCGATTCGGCAATACTACTTGAAGATTTGACTATATATATAGTTTCTTTTGATAGGAAATATTTTGCTACTTTTACAAAGATTTGACCTCACTTAATATAGACAGAAATCACACAACAAATGAACACAATAAACAATTTTGATATTTAAGTGGCTTTCAAACTTAGATATAGCCATGTTCTTGCTCTTTACTTTCTTCACACCAAAAATAAAACAAAAATTTGATCATTTAATTTTACATCATACCAACAAAATGGCATTGTCAAAGCTTCGATTAATAGTCACCCTCCTCGTTTGTTGTGTCCTAGTTACTTCCCAATCAAAAGGTAATAAGATCCTTTTTCTAGTCACATCTAAAACCAAGAATCATATTTCTCATCTTCTAATTTGTTTTAATTTATGTTTAATCATGGTATATTATAGATGTAAGGGAGAATGCTATTCATCCTTCACAGTGCGTGTTTAGAGGTCCGTGTAACAGCCATAGAAATTGTAAGAGCCAATGTGGACCGCCTGACTTTCCACCGGAGACCATTGGCTTCTGCCAACCTAGTCCTAGAGGTCATGGCAATATTTGTTGTTGTGCCAAAGATTAATTTTTCAATAAACTAAAGACAATAATGTAACTTTGTCTACTTCTAAATAACTATATAATAATTGTATTAAGACTATTAAAGAAAATGATTATTGCTTTTGGATGACTATTTGATTATATATGAACTTAAATTACAAATTTAATCAAGATTTATAATATTTCAACTAATTAATCCTAAAAGTAACTAATTTCCATAACTCGGTTGGATGTTTGTTGTACTTCACTGCTTTACAAAAATAACTAGATCATTCCTCGTACTACAGTACAAGTTAAATTTTATTTATTACAAAACTTATATATTATATATTTTAGAATAAAGTTGTGATATATTATAATAGTAATTGAAAAAATATAATTAGATTTTTGTCCGTCCCTATATATAATATTAAAATGAATCTATTTTCTTTTGAGAAATTGTTAAAAATGCCCCTTTTTCAATACCCCTTTTCAAAAATGCCCCCATTGAGAGTCTATTTTTAAGTTTGCCCTCTTTTAATTTTTAATGACCATTTTACCCTTATTTGAAACAAAATTAGGTCCACAAAATTCAAAATATTTTTTGGCGGGAAAGTGATCCCGCAATTTTCCCGCCAAAACACTTGTAAAAACCTTTCAAATACCTTGTAAAATTTTCCCGTAAAAATTTTTCCCGCCAAAAATTTTTTTTTGCAGGAAAAGTAATTCCGCAATTTTTTTGGCGGGAAAAATTTACAAGGTATTTTAAAGGTTTTACGGAGTATTTACAAGTGTTTTGTAAGGTTTTACAATGTATTTTTAAAGGTTTTACAAGGTACTTATAAGGTTTTATAAGGTATTTATAACTTGTAAAACCTTATAAAAAACTTGTAAAACCTTATAACTTGTAAAACCTTATAAAATAGCTTGTAAAATCTTATAATATCTTATAAATACCTTATAAATACGTTGTAAAACCTTTTAAAATACATTGTAAAACCTTATAAATACCCTGTAAAAAACCTTTAAAATATCTTGTAAATTTTTCCTGCCAAAAATTTAGCGCCAAAAAAATTGCGGAATCACTTTTCCCGCAAAAATAAAGTTTTGGCGGGAAAATTTTTTACGTGAAAATTTTACAAGGTATTGTAAAGGTTTTACAAGTTTTTACAAGTGTTTTGGCGGGAAAAATTGCGGGATCACTTTTCCCGCCAAAAAATATTTTGTATTTTGTGGACCTAATTTTGTTATATTTCCTTATATATTTGTGATATCTTTTATTAAAAGAAAGGTAATTTAGTCATTTTATATATAAAAAGGGGTATTTTTAAAAATAGACAGCCAAATGGGGCATTTTTGAAAAGGGGTATTGAAAAAGGGGCATATTTGTGAGTCTCCCATATTAAAATTGTTTTAACTAATACATAGAATTATATTAGAAAACAAATTTAAAAAATTTAAAAATTTATATTTTTATTTTGAAATATTATTTAGATTAATGTATAATTTTGATTTCAGATATATGTTTTTTTTCATTTTAATTTATGTTATCATGGTTTTATATGTAATTTTTTGTTTAATTTATATATCTTTTATCATGGTTTTATATGTAATTTAAAATTCAATTTATGTTTAATTGTTGATTTTAAAATTATTAATATTCATAATTATATTATTCACTTCTATAAATAAATATAAGGGGCTTTTGCAAAAATGCCCCTTTTTTAATGTCACTTTTCAAAAATGCCTCTTCTTTAAAACCTTATAAAAAATGCTCTTAAAAATATAAGATTTACCCAAATATGTATGTAACATTATTAAAACATATACAAACTACATTTTTATGTATCTAAAATCTTATAAATACTTTATAAATACCTTATAAATGCATTTTAAATACCTTTAAAAACCTTTAAAATATCTTGTAAAACCTTTGAAAAACCTTAAAAATCCTTTAAAATAACTTGTAAAACCTTTAAAAACACCTTATAAAACCTTATAAATACTTGGATCGAGTCTTCAAGTAGTAGTTACAATCCATAAGTACCTTATAAACCTAATAAAACTTTATAAAAATTTCAGATTTAAAAAGGGGCATTTTTGAAAATGGACATCTAAAAGGGGCATTTTTGAAAAGGGGCACACCAAAAGGGGCATTTTTAACAATTTCTCTAAATATAATTATTTAGTTTGAATGACTATATTTAAGATATAATTTGATATGTTTAAAAATATTAGAGTTGAGATATTAAATTTAATAGAAAATAGAAATATGATATTGATAACTCATAGGAATATCTTACCAATGGAAGTATAGTTTTAGTATAAATTTTTCTAAATAAATTAAACATAAAAATATTAATATAATATTAGTGTGATACTCTCACCATTGGTGATGCTCTAATGATCTTAAGAATGTCATGCAGTAATGTTTTTAGTAAACAACGCGTAGTCTTTCTCTCTAAAAAACTCATTCTTCGGACCATCCACTCTGACTATATTACTATTGGGCTAACTTTGATTCGGCCCATATAAAAATAAAGCCTCCACAGTGAAACATTTCCTTAAATTGTTGGAACTTGGAACTCAAGTTTATGATTGCATCAACCATATTCATTACTAATTAATTGAGATTTTGGAAATAATAAAACTTGGGTTCACCCCTAGGGGTGAATCTCTTTATTCACTTCTTCTTTTTCTAACCAATAAAAATATGACATGTCATATTATATTTAAACAAAATAAACAAATAAATTTAAAATCAGGAAAAAAAAGAAATGAAACAAAATCTATATTTACTTAACGTCAACGTTGACGTTACAAACATCTTTTTTTAATACAATTTATTTTATGAACAATTTTAAGTTTTTATTCACCTTAAGTTTCTAAGACCATCCCGGGAGGATTTAACCGTGGGTTTCTCTCAAAAATAATAATAAAATATTAAAAATTTGGAGAAAGAAGGTGAAGAATCCTTCTTTAAGGACCCATAAATCCTTCTTTAAGAGTTTTCATGGACATATGCCAACTCTTGAATGGTATAATTTTCTTTTACATATTTAATTTTAAATAGATAATTGAATTATATTAAAATATTAATATTTATTAGTTTAGGATTCCAAATTAAGAGACTTACCAATGAGGATGCTCTAACCAATCATAATATGTCATTTAAAATAAAAAAATTAAACTCATTTATAAAATCTAAACCCTAACTTTTCTTTTATAAATCTAAACCGACATATAATCAAGTCTAATTATAAAATCTAAACCCTAATCATCTTTTATAAACCCAAACCGACATATAATCACGTCTAATTACAAAATATAAACCCTAATCCTCCTTTATAAATCCAAACCGATATTTACCTCATTTAATTATAAAATCTAAACCCTAACCGTTCTTTATAAACCCAAACCGATATTTAACCTCGTTTAATTATAAAATTTAAACCCTAACCGTTTTGTATAAACCTAAACCAATATTTAAACTTGTTTAATTGTAAAATCTAAATGCGTTTATAAACCTAAACCAATATTTGACTTCGTTTAATCATAAAATATATATCCTAACTCTTCTTTATAAATCCGAACTGATATGTAACGGCGTTTTGGTAGCAGACAAAATTTTACAAATAATTAAATAAAATATCAGTATTTTAATTGGTTAGAAAAAAGAGATAAATAAAAAGACTCATCTCTAATAATAAACCCAAATATTTTTTTATTTTATACAAAGATATACATCCAACCTTAATCTATATCTCTCTATAAAATAAATTATATTAAAAAAGGTACTTAACGTCAAAATAAGAGGTAAATATGTAAAAGTTTATGTAAAAGTTTTGTTTTCTTGTTTTTCTGATTTTAGATTTAGTTTATTATTTTATTTAAATATAATATCACATATCATAATTTTATTGGTTAAAAAAAGAAGAGGTGAATAGAGAGGTTCACCCCAAGTATTTTCCTTTTGGAAAACCCCTCAAATATAATCCATCTATATATACATTTTTGAATGACTTTTAGCAAATAAATCCTGGAGTTGGACCTTATTTACGGATGAATGCCATTGACATTAATTATTTAAATTTGAAAAATATTACTTAAAGATATTACCAATACGATTTCGAGAATCATAAATTCATATCTTCCTTAATTTTCTGAGTCATTAATGTGATAATCTTTAGGAAATATTTCTCTGTAAAAAAAAAAAATCCACATTAATGAAGGCATTAAAATCGACACTAACAATTAAATTATTTAGATGTTCAATTATTTTAAGATTCTTATATCTTATTTGATATTTTTTTTTTAATATCTCATTCTTTAATTACTGCGTTTAGAATTTATTGGTTGTTACCTATTTTTTGGTGAAATTTATTGGTTGTTACTTAATAAGTAATTATGGTGCGTTTATTTTAGTTAATATCTAATTTAAAGGATTTGTTTTCTTTTATTATTAATAAATGAATAACATGTATAGAAATAAAAGATTTTTTTTGCGACTCCATGATAAAATATTAAACTCTTATTTTCTACATTTCTTACACATAATATCCTCTTATTCAATAACAAAAAATATATATTACATATTTTTAAAAATATTTATAATATTTAAATTATATAAAAAATTTGTAATATTAATATTATTTCAACTCTATACAAATTTAATATATATGTATATATATCTTATGGGAACCATTTAAAAGAAATTTTTAAATTGACTTGAATTATATAGCTTTTAAATAAAAGTATTATTAAAAAGAAAAATAACTAATCTATATATACATTTTTGAATGACTTTTAGCAAATAAATCCTGGAGTTGGACCTTATTTACGGATGAATGCCATTGGCATTAATTATTTAAATTTGAAAAATATTACTTAAAGATATTACCAATACGATTTCGAGAATCATAAATTCATATCTTCCTTAATTTTCTGAGTCATTAATGTGATAATCTTTAAGAAATATTTCTCTGTAAAAAAAAAAATCCACATTAATGAAGGCATTAAAATCGACACTAACAATTAAATTATTTAGATGTTCAATTATTTTAAGATTCTTATATCTTATTTGATTTTTTTCTTTTAATATCTCATTCTTTAATTACTGCGTTTAGAATTTATTGGTTGTTACCTATTTTTTGGTGAAATTTATTGGTTGTTACTTAATAAGTAATTATGATGCGTTTATTTTAGTTAATATCTAATTTAAAGGATTTGTTTTCTTTTATTATTAATAAATGAATAACATGTATAGAAATAAAAGATTTTTTTTGCGACTCCATGATAAAAATATTAAACTCTTATTTTCTACATTTCTTACACATAATATCCTCTTATTCAATAACAAAAAATATATATTACATATTTTTAAAAATATTTATAATATTTAAATTATATAAAAAATTTGTAATATTAATATTATTTCAACTCTATACAAATTTAATATATATGTATATATATCTTATGGGAACCATTTAAAAGAAATTTTTAAATTGACTTGAATTATATAGCTTTTAAATAAAAGTATTATTAAAAAGAAAAATAACTAAATAATGTTTAATTTCACGGGACGGGTAATATGATGGGACGGGTTTGGGTTGATATTTATAAAAGATCGTATACCACGGGTGAAATCCTAAAATTAACAATCAAAATAATCTATCAAACAAATTACATTTTGATTTTTTTAAGAAAATATAGCCCCGCGGTGTACCGCGGGTTAAAATCTAGTATAGTATTAAGAAGAAGATGGAAATATGAGATCAAAGAGACGATTGATTAACTGATTTTACATTTTTACTCAATATTTTCAAAAAAGTTAATTAACTTTGATACTTTTTTAACGGCTAAAAAAAGTTAAATTAATTAATTGCATAGCATCATCAAAACAAACATGGGGAGATTCGAAAAGACAATCGAAATGACTACTCTCTGCTTAAATTCCACCGAGTGATTAAGCCAATCACAAATGTACCATTATTAACTTTTTCCTTTAATTTTTCTTTTTGTTCTAGTTTCTCAAATAATTATTTAAATTGACATATTTTACCATCCAAGTGTCCATAATAAACCCTAGAATCCTAAAAGCTTTCGTTCCCAAATTTGTCTGTCTCATTTCCAAAATTCCAATGGCGAAGAAGAAGCAATCTCAGACTTTGGTTACTCCATCAGCGGCGAAGAAATCCTCGGAAGTCGCATCAACTTCGAAGAAACCGTTGGGAGTCACATCTCCGGTGAAAAAGCAGTCGGGAGTCACATCTCCGGTGAAGAAGCCGTCGGAAGCCGCATCTCTAGCGAAGAAGCCGTTGGAAGTCGTCGCATCGACTTCGAAGAAGCCGTTGAAGGAAACATCAACAACGGCGAAGAAGATGCAACCAGAACCGGTTAAAAATCCACCGCCGGAATCTTCTAGTGACTCAGAAGAAGAATCAGATTCTTCATCTGAGGAGGAAGACGAATCATCCAAAGATTTCGGTAAGAAAACTGCTTCGGCTCCTGTTGTCACCAATGAAAATTCAGATTCAAAGCTCGAGTCGGAGACTGAGAGTGTTTCTTACTCTAAAACAGAGCCTACGACCAAAACGCCGACTACTGATGCTGTTGTTGTCTCTTCTCCGAATAAGAAGAGACAAAGTGAAGGAGAACCATCAACGGAGGTGAAACGAGCTAAGACGGAGACTGAAACAGAGACGGCGAAGAAGCCACCGTTTCAGAGATTGTGGAGTGAAGAAGATGAGATCGTGTTACTTCAAGGAATGATCGACTTCAGTAGCGATACAGGTAAGAGTGTTTCGGATGACATGAACGGGTTTTTCGAGAAGCTTAAGGATTCAATTAGTTTTGACGTGAAGGGTGTGAATCAGTTCGTTAAAAAAATCTGGTCTTTGAAGAATAAGTATGTGGTGAAAAAGAAAAGTGGTAACTTTACCAAAGATCATGATAAGAAATGTTTCGAATTGGCTAATATGATTTGGGGAAGTGATGTTGATGCTACTCTTGTGAAGTCAACGAAGAAGATTAAGGTTGATGACTCTTTGAAGGTTGATGTTGTGAATGTAGAATGTGATTGGTTCGAGAGGTCGTTTATTGTTGGTGCGTTTAAGAATTTGGGTGCGGGGGTTGATGAAGAGACTTTGAAAGAGAAATGGTATTTGGTACCGGTAAGGACGAGGAAGATGATAGAAGAAAAGATTAAGTCCGTGCAAGCTAATGAGATCAAATTGGTGTTGCAAAAGCTTGACGTTTTGCATGAGGTTAGCTCTATGATGGCTAATTCTGATTAGACTATCTATTTAGATATGCATTTGGCTTTTGTTTTGTTTTTCTGTTTGAACCTTATTACTTTCTGGTTTATGTTCTTTTGGGTTTTGTTGTAACGGCTAATTAGTATCAAATGCATCTTTTTTTTGGGTCCTAAGTAGCAAACAATCTGATGGCTATTCATATGTTATATGTTAAGATGTTGTTTGGACAATCTTTAATTATATGTTATGTTTTCTTTGCCGATGACCAAAGTTAGCTTCTCTGCATATATCTAGCCACACACTTGAACTGGTTTTAACCAAACAGAGAGAGCAAGAGAAACATGGGAACCTCAAGAACATTGTTAATAGTTAGTTTACCTTATGCTGCTTATATTTCTCTCTTACATCTTATAAAGCTCCTCATGTTTCTACTTAGATACAAGTCATGGATCATACCCACACATTCTTTTAGATCAATCAGCTTGGTGTTTTGTGTTATTTCTTTTAACATTACACTCTGTTACATTCAACACCAGAGGTTTTTATATTCTAAGCCTCGAAATGTGCTGCTTGTGGGGCTTCGTAACTCGAACTAATCCACGAAAATTCCTCTCATATCAGGAGGGTGTTACATCTTTCTGAATATGGTCAGAAGTAGCAATGGGTTTAACTGGGCCGGTTTATTTGTTAAAGTTGGATTTTGGGTTTCATGTGGTGTTTGTTGAGATGGGCTGGTGGGAGTTTCTCTGTTCGGGAACTAATGATTGTCGGCAAAAGCTGCGACGGTAGTAGACTGTAACTTGTAAAGGATGCAAGATGATTTTTTTTTTTTTTTGATAAGTAACAATCCGTTTTAACATGTGAATATACATACATGAAGAGGGAAGAAAATGAGATTAAGATGTGAAGAGAAAGTCCAAACAATTGAAGAAAAAATAGATAACCAATACAAATCCAAGGTGTTCTCAAAGATAAAGTTGATTCATCAAGAATACAATTTAATTTAAGAGAAAAATTTGCAGAAAAATAAAATAAAACAATGGAACAAAAGATAGAAGTACTCAAGAAGAGCTTTGTGAGACACAAAGAACAACAGAAGAAGCATTGGTGGGAAATGACACAATTTGTCAAGAAATTGGGCAATGGAAACAAGAAGCCAAACTATTTAGCGCTCTTGTATTCTTATGAATATCCTAATCACATCAGCTTCAAATCTTCTACGTGGTCTATGATATGAAAGTCAGAAAGTGTATATTCCTTGACCACTAACACGTCTAATTCCTTGGATTATAACTCTTACTATAGTATTCTTCTCCACATTGTAGTAGAAAATGTAAAAAGGATCACGTAGAACGGCCCGAGAAAACACAAATTTACCATCACCTGTCATCCCAACAATGTTCAACGTCCTTGTATTTGCAACAAGATTCTTCCACAAAGGCGGCAGTACATAGATTTGCCATTAATTTAACACCGTTTGAAGATTTAGTTAACGTTGTTAACGGCTGTTATAACGAAAGAAATAAATTAAAAACAAAACTAGATCGTGTTTTTTATTTTCAATCAAAATTAGTTTGTGTATTTCTTTTACAAAGAAAAAATTCATGTAGTTTTTGGACAAATATTAAAGGGAATTTTGCCAAATGTGTCACAATTATAGAAAATCCTAGCAAATGTACCACATTGCAAATCAATTTAGCATCCATACCACTTTTGATGTTTGTGTGGTAGATGTTGGACGATTTTACCCTTCTGCCTGCGTCAGGAATGTGTCAGGGGAATGAGCTACAGTCAGACGCCGGTTGAGAAACGGGGAGCGGCTGCATTAAATGGATGTCTCCAAATCTTGTCCCCGATTGAAAATTCTTTGTTGCGTCTAGATCTTGTCCCCGATTTCATCAGCTTGCTCTATTATCATAAATCCTAGATGATATGGTTTTATCAGCCTACAGAGATCTGGATTTACTCGGGGACAACATCTCTTAATTATCCATCACCAGATGATGTGATTTTACCAGCCAGATATCTAGATTAACTCGGGGATAACTTGATCTTTATTTTATTCTGCCAGAGAGCCGAATACGAAGATCTGGATTTACTCGGAGACAACTTTGTTTTACCGGCCAGAGTGACGAAAACGGTTACCAATGCGCCAAGAGAGAGATAAAAGACGGCAGAAATTTCGGAAGGTTACATCAATCGCAGTTCCTTATCTCACAAGTTGGAGGGTAAAATGGTCATTTTAGAAGCACAATATGGTATGAATGGTAATTGAGATTCAAATGTGGTAGAAGTGATAACTTTTGTGGAAAAAATGGTATCCAATCTAATTTTCTCAATATTAAATAAACAGAGTATTTTGGAGAAATTTTCGGAAACCAAACACACGTGGCTCTCACGGATGCTGACGTGTGTAATTACACTTGTCAAACAAAGCACATGAACTCACAAACAAATTGTGGATGTTTGTTGTTTATTCACTACTTTATAAAACTGATAAAAGGTGATCTATAATGATTGTTTGAAATTACATCGATCAAATATATATATACAAAAATAGTAAATAAGAAATATAAACAATTCATTTATCATCCATTAATTTTGAACTAAATATATATGAAATTTAACAATAATCAAATGTAAATTCTAGACTTACTTTAAGATTTTTGTTTGGTTAAAACTTACTTTAAAAATTATTAAACAAAGTTAATAAATTTTGTAAAATGATAAATGAAAATAAAAAATGTTAACTGAAAGAGACGGTACAAAAATAAGTATACAAACGTGGCGATAAAATAAAAGATGCATATCGCCTAATCCGATTACTCTCCATCTAATCTTGCATATCTTGATTATTTTTAGATTTTAAGTATAAAACAATTTTTTTTTTTTGTTATTTAGACATTTAGATTGAAGGTTTGTGATATTTTACACATGTTCCAAATTTTTAAAAAAACATAAAAACTTCCTTTTAAAAATATATTTTTACGTGTTTACTACAATTTTGAAAACAATATTGGATTAATATGTTTTAAAATATTAAAATAATCCTTAAACTAGTTTCCGATTAATCCCTAATTTAAATCCGATTTCCGATTAATCGTTAGACCTATACCAAATATCTGACTAATGCCTAGCAATTTTTTGAACAAGGCGGGTGATTGACTAATCTTTTCTACAGACCAAAAAAAACTAATTTTTTCTAGCTAGACGTGTCTCTTTAACAAAGTTGAGTTTCTAACACATGTTTTAATCACTTGATCTTTGGTATATATACACGTATTACGTAAGGAGCTCTCTAGTATATGTTTTGCATGCGTGTGACAAAAATGTAAAAATCATAAACACAATTATTAATTAACAGACAAATCATAACACAAAATTGTAAATTAATTTCTTTTCTTTTTTGGTATAAACTTGCTTGTACCATGATAATGCTCCTTCAACATATTTTTCAAACTAATTTTATAGAAAAAGTCTCTATACATATATAATAATATTTCAATCTTGGTGGCTATGTTGCTGTTCTTGCTCTGAAGCCGAAGTGTTGAGACAGTTTCCAAGATTATTAGCGAAACTTAGAATCTCGTTATGAGACATTAACGACCTTAGCCCCAAGAAATCTCTCGTCTCTCCTCCACCGTCGTCCACGACGTCGTTCTTGTCTTCTCCAGGGACAAAAGCGCCGTTGAAAGCTTCTACTCCGCCGTGATGTTGATGATTCATCATGTAATAGTCTTGAAATCCAAAGCCAGGTTCAGGTGGTGAGGTCATCATCGCAGCCATTGTAGTCGTGATCAAGTTATTATAGCTTGACCTTGACGACCTCTCTTCTTCCTCTGGAGTTGTTGACTTCGTGGAACCCATCTGAGCTGCTTTCTGGAGCAAAGCTGTGGCTGACATAGCCGGCGATGGCTGGTGAAAGCTGGACCGCCCAGTGTTTGCAGAAGAAGCAAGAGGAGGGAACAAATTACCATTATTGACATTAGGGTTAGGGTTTGATGAGACAAGCCAAGGAGGGATGTTTTGGAAGTGATGATGTGATTCTTCTTGCTTCATAGGACCATGGAGATTGCTGTTGCTGGTGATGTTTTGGGATGAAGAAGCTGAGAAACTGATGTTTTGTTGTGTTTGATGATGATGAAGATGATGAGGAGAATTTGAAGCTTGGATCATACTAGGGTTTGGTATGACTCTTGCACTCTCTTCTGCTAATGCATCGCAAAATGCTCTATGAGTTATGAAACTATCCCTCCTGCAATAATTCCACAAATATATCAAAAATAAAGCCAAAAATTAATCAACAAAACAATGACTTTTTTGAGGTTATTGTAGGTCCATGTAAAGCATATGCATTATTTGTGGGGTGTGTCACGTGTGAATAATAAGATGATAGATCAATATGCAATAAATGTATAGCCGTATAAAGGATTTCGATATTAGGACTCAAGAAATAAAAAAAATACAACAACTTAGAAAGAAGTACCACAATAATAAATAGTTGTTTAAATGTAGATTCTTTGAGCTACTTAAATTAATTACCATGTTTGTCCTATTCAAAATTTAATGAAACTAGCTAGTCATAAACCCCAACAGATGGTGTACCATATATTATATGTGTCACTCGTTTTCACATTACACCACATTTCTAAAGTTTCATCATGCATCATTCACTCTTGTCTACTTCCTAGTAAATAGTAATAACCTTAGATTTTAAGTACGAATGCACAAAGTTTCATCAAGAACATGTTTAAATCAAATTAAAATTAAGAGTGTTACCTAGAAAAGAGAGTTCCACAGTCGCATCTGTATTCTTTAGTGCCACAAGTCTTAGCATGAGCCTTCCAATCTGATTGCACCGCATATTTCTTGGAACACTTTTCACATTTCCATTTCTTCTCGCCATGTTTTCTGAAGAAATGCTTCTTGATTCCGGTTAAGTCACCGAGAGCTCTTGACGGATGGTGATGGACACAGCTTGGCTCTGGACAGACATAAACTTTCTTCCTAATCACATCTTTGTTTGATCTTTGCTTAAGCTTCCATGGTAAATTGTGACCTCTCTTGTGAAGTTGCAAGTTTTGGTCTCTTTGAAAACCTTTATTGCAGACCTCACATATGAATCTGTTTGTCGCCATTAGCGTTTTTGGTGATAAAGCCATCACTTCTGCTTCTGGGTCTGAAAAAAAAAACACCAAATAAAGTCCAAAACTTAAATCAGATTTTAACAGAAATTTGCTTAATATATATATATATATATAAGTAACAAGTTCCAAAGAAAAACTAATAAAGTTTGGATTTTTATTTGGTTTTTGCCCAATGTAATAATAGAGATGAGAAAGAAGACAAAGTTAAAAGGGTAAAAAAGAATATTCGGAGAGTACCCAGAATTCTAAAAAACAATAATCGATGATAGTAGTATCAAATAATTAGTATGAATACGTCCAAAAAAAACAAGAAAAAGTTGATTTTTCTTCTTCTTCATCATCCAGACTATCATAACTAAATAATTACCTGGATTTCCTGGTTGATTTCTCTTCCTCTTAAGAGATGATTGTGGAACAAAACACTGTTCTTGTCGCTGATTAATGTTAGAGCCACTAGTTTCAGTTCTGTTTCCAGAAGACACACTTGCTTGATCTCCTGAAGCTGATGTTAGATTCGACATGTTCTCTTCCACTTGTTGTTGTTGTTGTTGATGATGAAATAACATGTCTCTGTTCATCATCATGGCCCTTAAAAACAAAAACCTTATATAAGAATAAAATATATAAAAAAAAGAGAGACAAAACTTTTTTCAGATCTATGTACAGACAAAGAGTAGTGGAGAAAAAAAACACCTTAAGCAGAAACATCCAAGAAATTAATGAAACCCATGATTCTTATATAAACAGATAAATATAAAAATTACTTGTTTGGTTTCAACGCAAGAGACAATCTTGGTTTTTCTTATGGGAAGAACAAAAAATAATAATAAGTCTCTTAAATCAAGAGACTGTGTGTTTGAAAACCTGAACATAAAAACGAGATTTTTTGGTTCTTGTTCATTTCAAAACATGAACAAGAAGCTTTAAAAAGCTTGCTTTTTACCAACAAGAATCCAAAAGAATTAAAAAATATTAACATAAACAAGAACTACTATACAACATGAATAACATTAACAGAGGATATAAATTAATGACAAAGCAGAAGGAAGAAAATACAAAATACCTAGCTAGAAGAAGGAGGGAGAGAGAGAGAGGTTGTGGATGAGAGAAGAAACTCTTATTATCTTTCTCTCTTTGTGTGATATTTGAAACTTATAAATTCTCAAAACTTAAAAACAAATATAAAAAGTGAACCCTACCGCTAATGAAAAAAGCAAAGAAAAAAATGAAAACTCTTCTGGCTTTGGCATTTTCTGTCTTTTTTTTTCTCTGTTTTTTGTTATTATTTATATACACAGAAGCTGACAGTAAATTTGTTATTTGCATTTTTGCATATTACCGCAGAAATATTGGAGGAAATGTTTATATTTTGGTATCATAAAGAAAGGTGGGCCAAAAATTTAAAATACTTTTGTCACAGTTGTGTGAAAACTGAAAAGCTTGCAGCAGAAAGAGGAGATTGTATAAATAAGCTTATAATTTTGTACGTTTCTCGAGATAGTGAGAAGACATGTTTGAATTCGTTTCATAGTAGTGCATGCACTATATGTATTTTCCCTAGGAGTTATTGTTTTCATTATTATTTATTTGACTATTCATCGAGTCTTCATCATTGTACTAATTTTTATGGATCAGAAGAATCATGTAATTTATTGGTTTCCACTTTTGTGACAACATTGTCAAATCTGAAGTTAATCTACAGAATATTTTGATGTGTGAGTTCTAGCAAAAAAAAAAAAAAAACACTAACATAATTTGCACTATATGCTTCAAAATCTTGAATGTATTGAACAATTCATATTCAGCAGATTTTTAGTAAACTACAATTTCGATAGAGTTAATATATATAGTACTAATTATGTATTTAGTAATAAAGTTGTAAGATTATTTACATCGTGATTTACAGTACTAAACACTTGATTGATTCATTGATTAAAGAGAAAAAAAGGTTAACTTTTTTGTTTCTTCTTTTTTTGGGGTTCATTTCTGGCTTTTCATGTGAAAAGAAAAAAGAAGAGTGAATGAAACTAAAAAGGATTAATTATGTCGAGAAAAAAATTATGGTTCAGTGACACATGCCCTAACCTACTTTATGATCTACATCGAGCTATGGACACAAATCATTGACATTTTTGAATTTTCGGAAAATGATAAAACTATATTTCATACGTAGACCATGGTCGGTCCAAGGTCGTAGACTAGACACCACTAAAAAACTGAATCAATTAGGAATAAAGGACTTATTTTGATGGCTTTTATAGAATTTGCCATTTTATCAAAAATTTTTGAAAATTGCCATTTTCTTGTAAACAAAAACACAAATTTACACATAATGCTTAGGTTTATTAAGTTTTATTTTTTTGTAGGGTATAGTTTTTGTTATAAAGTATATGTTTTATGAAATTATTTTTCCAAATTTTTAGTTTTTAAAAATGGCAAAAATGGCAAATTTGAAAGAATGATGAGAAAATGGCAATTTTGAAAAATGGTTGAGCAAAAATGGCTTTTTAGATAATAATCCCCTAAAAAACTCCTTATCTTTATCCACATTTTCAAATTAAAAACAAATACTGACCAAAAACTTTGATTAATACTGTTATGGTGTCATTATACGAATTTATTTTTCCAACCATTTTAAGAGTTTAATCCATGTTTTATTTATGGTATATCCTACGTGGGTATAAATAAAAATGAGCACACCTTTGAAAATTTGCAATTATACGTAATGTTCTGGAATTTTAAGATTGATTATAATACATATTTCACTTTTTATTGTCGATATAGATATTTGCATAATTAATTTGGTTTTGTTTCTTATTCCAGTCACGAGGAAGCTTTAAGAGCCCTGAGTTTAAAACTGAAATATATTATTTTGTTATCGTTCGTCTTTTTTGATATTGAGAAATTTTTACATATGTGACAATGCAGCTGAGTGATATGAATGGGAAGATGATAGGAAGGAAACCACTATACATACCTCTTACGCAGCGCAATGAAAATATACGAGCACATTCATAGGCCAGTTTCTTAAATAATTTTTACGTTTGTTATAGTTGTGTTGTGACTAAGTATGTTCATATCTTTGTTGTTAAGACGCTGTTTTCACATATTAGAACATCAGGACCAGTGTTGGAGTTCCATCACCCCAATGGCCCAGCCACCACAACATATGTATCTATATTTCTAGACTATCTAGCTAACAAAAGCAATTGTCTTAGGCACCTTCAATATATATGTATTATATTGAACAAAATATACACATAATTTTAAACTATATAGCTAACAAAAAGTTAACCATGCAAATTTATCAATGTTAATTAATGAAATTATTTAGATCTCTTATCGTCAGATCCGATATTATTTGAGGAGAAGTATATCTAAAATATGGAAGAAATTAAAAAATTTAGAAGAAATAATTTCATAAATGTCCACTCACATCAGAGCGTCATTCAATTTGGTGACATCCATGGCCATGCACCCAGAATGTGAACTTTTGATTATAAATTCTCATGCTATTCACACCGATATACATAACACTATTTGTCTTATAAACGGATTTAAGTCACTCCAGTTAATCTATTTTGCAGTAGGATAAAATATTTTGAGGGTACTTTTGGTGACTGTTAATGGCAACAATCCTAAAAGCACTACTAACCTTAAAATTGTTTTGCTTTGTGACAACGGTTTTACTTATGCTTGTTTATTCCAATCCCTTTATCATAATGGCAACACCGTTTATTTCGAAGTCACACTCACATCATAATATATGCAATAGTGATAATTAATAAATATGCAAAACTATAGGTCAATAACAATTTCAGGTCCACGTCTCCACGTCGGCAACGCGTGGCTCATGGATTTTACAATAATAATAATATCTCTACGTATATTTTGTAGAATTGGAAGACAATAATCCCATGTTTTGATTGAAATATAAAATCAGGGTGTCGCTGTATAATTCACGTTTGGTAAAAAAAAGTGTTCTTTTTGAAAGTAAATCATTTTAAAAAATCAACAATATATTTTTAGAATTTTCCATAGCACCTAAACCTTTGCCCAATGTCATTTTCGAACTGTAATCATAGACTTATAATAGTCATAAGTTTGAACGTTGGTTGATTAAGACAAATGAAAAAATAAGGTGCATATAAATATATATTATATAGTTTTACTTGAAAAATAACATCGTCTCTATATTCTATAAAGCATAGACTAAAGCTCTAATATTATTATTATTATTACTTGTTATGGAATGGTATTATCTACTGACCACTGTAAGTAAATTAAGAGAGGGAATCTCATCTACTGATGATCATAGGTGGTGAAAGTGAGAGGTCAATGAAACCGTAGGCGACCAATAATACACTTGGCATGATTTGATTGGATTGTAGTTCTAAGCAACGAGTCATGATTGGTTTGACTCTTATGCGGGACATGCGGTCAGACGACCTTTCGGACACCCCGTTCCCAATGTTTCCGTTTCCGGTCTGCTTCTTGAAACGTCGTCGTTTGGGTCCCAATTATGAATTATCAATCGAACAAGACCGGTTATCGTGATCCTCTAAATTAGTTGCAAATTGTTTACAGAACAGAACCAAACCAAACCAAGGAAGCTGGAAATTGAGAGAAATAGGGACGACCAATCTCGTTTGGTTTCGGTTACAATAAGATCAGTTTCGGTTCGAATTTAGCTTTATGGTATGACCAAAAAAAGGAATAGTAAAACCATTTTGTAAACAAATTTGGTTCAGTGTTTGGTTAAAACATTTCAGTTTCATCAGCAACCAATCAAAAAATTTGAAGCAATAAAATTAGAGAAACTAATGTTGGTCAGTTTAGAGAGAATTAGAGAGAAGAGAACAAAGCTAATTTGAAGAAATATAAACCGTAAATAAGTGCTCTAAATATTTATGGGCTTCAATTTTTCTTATCAAACCCATAGGCCTAAACTCATCGTGTTTCTTGAAAAATAAACGATGATTGATTGTCTCAATTGGCATCGATTTTTTTTTTTTTTTTTTTTGATAACCGAGGTGTCCGGTGTAAAAGAAGTGGCCCGACTAGCATCGTGTCCAAACGGAGCTGACGTGGTCTTGGAAGCCTGCAACCGCTATGTGAATTACGCAGTGACCAGAAATCGAACCCAGGTGGCGGTACCCCCAGCAGCTGGAGATCCTTTACACTAGGAGACAACTCCTGTTAATTGGCATCGAATTAAGGTTAATTAATTGATTGGTCTTTGATTAATGGATTTATATCTGCAGTTACGTGCCCACTTGTCCATTATTAATCTCTTTGAACCATGTGAACAGCGAACAACATGATGAGAGTTTTAAAGATAAACTCATTTGTACTTAAACATCTATACCGAACAAAGAGAGAACAACAGAAACAGAACAACAATGGCAAAATTAAATCGTTCCAACATTGGTCTCTCACTGTTACTATCTTTGTTCCTCGCAAACTTTATCATCCATCTTGAAGCTTCTCATCAAGATCTCAACCAACCGTACCGAACCGGTTATCACTTTCAACCTCCCCGAAATTGGATGAACGGTGTGTACCCGTACCGATCTTGATTTGGTTTCTAATTAATCTATAGAAATCCATCGATGTGTCTATTAATTCGATCTTCTCTGATTTAACATCGTTTTATACTTTTCTTCTTTTATTGATTCCGTTATGTTCGATGAAATCTTAATTCGACCAACAAAAAAATCCCAGATCCTAATGGTTAGTTCTCTTTATTTTTCACATATCTAAAAATATTATTAAATCCATATACAGAAAATACAAAAATAATTTCTTTTTTTTTTAATTAGGACCAATGATATACAAAGGAATATACCATCTTTTTTACCAATATAATCCATACGGTGCCGTTTGGGATGTAAGAATCGTATGGGGACACTCTACATCAGTTGACTTAGTCAACTGGATTTCACAACCTCCAGCTTTTAATCCATCTCAGCCGTCAGATACCAACGGCTGTTGGTCAGGCTCCGTCACGATTCTACCAAACGGCAAACCTGTGATCCTCTACACCGGCATTGACCAAAACAAAAGTCAAGTCCAAAACGTCGCCGTTCCGGTTAATGTTTCCGATCCTTATCTCCGAGAATGGTCAAAACCGCCGCGAAATCCTCTTATGACACCTAACGCGGTTAACGGAATTAACCCGGACCGGTTCCGAGATCCGACCACCGCGTGGCTTGGACGTGACGGTGAATGGCGAGTGATCGTCGGAAGCTCCACGGACGATCGTCGAGGGTTAGCCATTCTTTACAACAGCAAAGATTTCTTCAATTGGACGCAATCGACGAAGCCTTTGCATTACGAAGACTTAACCGGAATGTGGGAATGTCCTGATTTTTTCCCTGTTTCGATAACCGGATCAGACGGTGTTGAAACGTCGTCGTTTAGTGAGAATGGGATTAAGCATGTGCTTAAAGTGAGTTTGATTGAGACATTGCATGATTATTACACGATTGGGAGTTATGATCGTGAGAAAGATGTTTACGTACCAGACCTTGGGTTTGTGCAAAACGGATCGGCTCCGAGGTTAGATTACGGGAAATATTACGCATCGAAAACGTTTTACGATGATGTTAAGAAACGAAGAATCTTGTGGGGTTGGGTTAATGAATCGTCCCCAGCTAAAGATGATATTAAGAAGGGTTGGTCTGGTCTTCAGGTACGTTGGTCTGGTCTCAGATTGTTAAATTTTGATTTGGTTCGTTTTTTTTTGCTGGCTCAGATCGAGGGGAATCAAATCAACCGGTGTTCTTTTTGTTATATTGATTTGTGATAGTCATTTCCGAGGAAAATATGGCTCGATGAATCGGGAAAGCAATTGCTGCAATGGCCTATTGAAGAGATTGAGACGTTGCGTGGGACACAAGTCAACTGGCACAAGAAAGTTCTCAAAGCAGGATCTACTCTCCAAGTTCATGGTGTCACTGCTGCACAGGTAAGACTCGATCCTTATTCCTTAACCTTGACCAGATTAATGGTGAATCCGTATCTAGTATCGGGAATTGAGTCGATCTTTGATTTTGACCTAAAACCAATTTATCTTTTAGCAAAAGTGTGTTTTCTTGTTTATCTCATTTGGTATTGAGCAGGCAGATGTTGAGGTATCGTTCAAGGTGAAGGAATTGGAAAAAGCGGATGTGATTGAACCGAGTTGGACTGACCCACAAAAGATATGTAGTGAGGGAGATTTTTCGGTTAACTCCGGTTTAGGACCATTTGGTTTGATGGTTTTGGCATCCAAAGACATGGAAGAGTACACGTCCGTTTACTTCAGAATATTCAAGTCAAATGATGATACTAATAAGAATAATAAGTACGTGGTGTTGATGTGCAGTGACCAAAGCAGGTATATATGTCTCTCTATACATTGACCAAAAGATTCACTTAGATTCTTTTCGTATCTACATAAAATTCTAACGAGAAGATTTTTGTTTTAATGGTATTCACAGATCATCGTTGAACGAGGAAAATGATAAATCAACGTTTGGTGCTTTTGTGGCGATAGACCCTTCTCACCAAACAGTTTCTCTTAGGACTTTGGTAAGTTTTAGTATATGAAAGATTTTTCTTAAAAAAGTGTCATGTGGTATCAAGTAATTAAATAGATGCATATGCTACGAAATGTGATTAGTGTTTTTTTCATTTTCTTTTTTGTAGATTGATCACTCAATAGTGGAGAGTTATGGTGGAGGAGGCGGAACTTGTATAACCTCAAGAGTGTATCCAAAATTGGCAATTGGAGAAAATGCAAATCTTTTTGCCTTCAACAAAGGAACTCAAAGTGTTGACGTCTTGAGCTTAAGTGCCTGGAGCTTGAAGTCTGCTCAAATCAATGACGAGTCAATGTCACCATTTATTGAGCGTGAAGATTCACACTCACCTAATCAGTCTTGAGTGGAAAATATTTTACATTGTACGGGAAAGCAAAATAAATAAAAGACCATAACATATTATATGAAGATATTAACATTCATGAAATTTTTTACTTCTCAATTCAAAATTTGAAGACATTTTAGTTTTTTTTGTGTATATTATTCTTATGCAGAAATTTATTTGTATGAAATTTAATTTAACCTAATATTTTATGTTATAACTGAATTTTATTTCACATTTTAAAAGAAAAACAAACAAAAGAAAAATAAATGTGGAAGAGCGACGTCGTTTTAAAGAAGAAACGCTTTCTTCTTGCATTGGCTATCTTCTTTCACATTGCTCTCGGCTACTTCCTCTATCTGAGAGAAGCGTCGAGGTCGAGGAAGAAGAAAGCAACGAAGAAGGCGAAGATGGCGATCATGATTCGAATCTACGGCACTCTCTTACTCTCTTTCTTATTCTTCTCCACTCTTCACGCTTTCTATCTTCCCGGTGTCGCTCCTCGGGATTTCCAAAAGGTACTCAATTTGGTTATTCCGATCTCACGTTTGATTACGTTATCGATCTAGCGTTTCCGATGTTAAATGCGATTGTTTTGGCGTGTAATTCAATCCAGATCCGTGCGAAATTATTGCGTTTAGTGTTGTCTAAGGATCTTTTAGCGTTTTCTCTGTATATTGCGAGTATTACCAATAAGAGAATGTAGGAATCTGTGGAATTGAATTTATACGATTGAATGTTATAATCTGCTTACAGTGAGTGTAATTGAAGCTTTCGAGCTTGTGCTGTGATCACAGGGTGATCCTCTATATGTCAAAGTGAACAAATTATCGTCTACAAAGACTCAGCTTCCTTATGATTTCTACTACCTGAATTACTGTAAGCCTCCGAAGATCTTGAATACCGGTGAAAATTTGGGGGAGGTTCTTAGAGGAGATCGCATTGAGAATTCGGTTTATACTGTTAAGTAAACAACAACTTATGTTATATGATTAATGATTTCTCTTCTTTCCTTCTCATCTTCGGATTTGGTGTTGAGACTTTGGATTCAATTTCAGTTTGAAATGTTGGAGGATCAGCCCTGTAGAGTAGGTTGCCGTGTTAGAGTCGATGCTGAGTCTGCTAAAAATTTCAGGGAGAAGATTGATGATGAATACCGAGCTAGTATGTAAGTTTAGATTTATATGTTGTCCTTGATTTTTATGAGGTAGTGTTGATTTATCCCTTTTAGTTTTATTTTGAAATGCTGCAGGATTCTTGATAACCTTCCGGTAGCTGTTCTTAGACAAAGAAAAGATGGAATTCAGTCGACGACTTATGAACATGGTTTCCGTGTTGGCTTCAAAGGGAGTTACCAAGGGGTAATATGTCTCTTAAACCTAGGGCTTCAGTCTTACCTTTTGAGCATTTTCTTTTACCAATCAGGAGTAGTTTTGCTTTGCTTTTGTAGAGTAAAGAGAAAAAATACTTTATCCATAACCACTTGAGTTTCCGAGTCATGTACCACAGAGATCTAGAATCTGGTTCTTCTCGCATTGTTGGTTTTGAGGTTACGCCTAACAGGTATTGTCTACTTGGTTATCATCAACGTTATTGAAGAGTATGATTTTGTCTCAATTCTTATAAGCTACCCTTTTTTTTTTCTCTCTCTCTTTTTGGTTAGTGTATTGCATGAGTACAAAGATTGGGATGAAAATAATCGTCAGTTAACAACATGCAACAAAGACACAAAGAATCTGATCCAAAGCAACACTGTTCCTCAAGAAGTTGAGGAAGGAAAAGAAATTGTGTTTACATATGATGTCGCCTTTAAGGTAACTAATTTACCAATGAGAGCTTATTAGTTGCGCTCTGTAAACAAATGATGACGTTTGAAATATGCAGGAGAGTGAAATCAAATGGGCTTCTCGATGGGACACATATTTGCTAATGAATGATGATCAAATCCACTGGTTTTCAATCATAAACTCGCTTATGATTGTCCTTTTCCTCTCTGGAATGGTAGCGATGATCATGATGAGAACTTTGTACAAGGATATTTCAAACTACAATCAGCTCGAGACCCAAGACGAGGCTCAGGAAGAAACAGGATGGAAACTTGTACATGGAGATGTCTTTAGGACGCCCATGAACTCTGGGTTACTGTGTGTTTATGTCGGCACAGGTGTTCAGATTTTTGGTATGACTCTTGTGACAATGATGTTTGCATTGCTGGGCTTCTTATCTCCATCCAACAGAGGAGGGCTCATGACTGCCATGGTTCTCTTATGGGTATTCATGGGCATATTTGCTGGTTACTCATCTTCTCGTCTTCACAAAATGTTCAAAGGGAATGAGTGGAAAAGAATCACCTTGAAGACTGCATTCCTGTTTCCCGGTATACTCTTCGCGATCTTCTTCGTTCTCAACACACTCATATGGGGAGAACGATCATCCGGTGCCATTCCCTTTGGTACAATGTTTGCTCTTGTCTGTCTCTGGTTTGGAATCTCTGTCCCACTAGTCTTCATAGGTAGCTATCTCGGTCACAAAAAATCCGCAATCGAAGATCCGGTCAAAACTAACAAGATCCCGAGACAAGTACCAGAGCAACCTTGGTACATGAAACCTGTTTTTTCCATATTAATTGGAGGAATCCTTCCATTTGGAGCGGTCTTCATTGAGCTCTTCTTCATCCTAACATCAATCTGGCTCAACCAATTCTACTACATTTTTGGATTCCTCTTCATCGTGTTCTTGATCTTGATCGTGACCTGCGCAGAGATCACAATTGTCCTCTGCTACTTTCAGCTCTGCAGTGAAGACTACAATTGGTGGTGGAGAGCTTACCTCACATCAGGCTCATCTTCACTTTACCTCTTCCTTTACTCGGTCTTCTACTTCTTCACAAAGCTTGAGATCTCAAAACTTGTCTCAGGATTGCTCTACTTCGGGTACATGATCATTATCTCTTACTCATTTTTCGTGCTAACCGGCTCCATCGGTTTCTACGCATGTTTATGGTTCGTTAGAAAGATCTACTCCTCGGTGAAGATTGACTGAGATTTAGATAAAATGACATAACTTTCGATGCCTCTTGAGGTTTTGTTGGATGGTTTAGTCGTAGTTGAAACAAAAAATTTACCAAATCTTTGTAACGTTTTGATGAATGGATCATATATTCAAAACATTTTCAATGATACAGACTAAAGTGCTATTGCATGTAACTATAATATAGTAAAGTTTATTTGAAAGATGGTTTATTCTTGCCAGCTTCCTTAATCATTCTCTCTGTTGAAGAACCACTTGAGAATCCTAGCTTCTGCATCATTTCTTCCAATCTTTTCCCGTTTGATAGATACAAATACCCAATCTGATTGGACAGACGAAAAACGGGTTACTAAGGTAGAAGCACAGATTTGTATTACACTTATGAGTTTCAGATTTGAGCAACTTACTAGTGTTTCCAATGATGAGGCCTTGTTATAAACAGCAACACCAGCACGCCTAGTTGACCGTGTTTTAGCCGAGCCTACATTTTTTCCCCACCGAAGTACATCCCTGGACCAACAAACTTAGAATCAGATCGATCCATCTTTGCTGTCTCAAACAAAAAGCTTGGAACTTGTGTAGCATGTGATTCAAATAGTCATAATATCTTCACGCATCTTTCAGATAATGGAGAGATTGTAGAAGACAAAAATCTTGATGCTAAAATATGTACGAATTGCCAATAACAGGTTTTTGTAACTGACCTTTCATCTTTTGTTAAGAAATCATCATCAACAAGCTTCTGCAGCAAAGCATACTGAAGATGAAAGACACAGAGAATAGTTAGCTCAAACAGGAACAATGATAACAATACCAATGATGATCATATGTTGAATATTAGTAAGCTAATAGATGGAAAAAATAAAAAAGTTTAGAGAGCTATAATGATCTACATTGCAGGCCTAAAGTAGAAATAACAACTTCGCACACTGAATGAAATTGCAAACAAAAATGTGAATCAGAGATAAGCAGAGATACATGTACGTGGAAGTACTAATATGTTGTTTTCTACAAATTCACATTTATAGCTTTACACAAAAGGGTAGAAGATAAGAAAACATACTTGTGCTTCACATCGCACCACTGCTCTAACACGGTCATTATATTCTTCAATACTAAGTGGAGGAAAAAGAAAATGCCGACGAGCATATATCTACAAAGCCAAGAAAATTGGTTAAAACTTAAAAATTGGAACGCGTATCAACAGAGTGACTATCTTAATGTCATAAACACTATCAGCCTGACATTCTTGTATCCTAAAACAGCAAGGCTTAAGTACAAAAACTTGTCTAAAATACTAAGCACAAGCTCATCGCGGTTATCTTAATGCTATAAACACTTAACGTAATCATTATCTGACATTATCACATCCTAAAACAACAAGGACTAAGCAGATAAAACATGTCTATATCACGTAGCACAAACTCATAGTGGCTGTCTTAATGCTATAATCACTAAAAATGATCCTCATTTGACATCCTTGCATCCTAAAGAACAAGCTCATAGTGACCAATTATCTTAATGCTATATAAACACTAACATAATCATCACTTGATATCCTTGCTTTCATGCTATAAATACTAAAATGATCATAGTTTGACATACTTGCATCCTCAAAACAACAATGTTTTAAGTACAGAAAACTTGTCTTAAATCACTGAAGAACAAACTAATACTGGAACTGAAAGACTAACCTCATAGATTGAATCGCCAATATAAGCTAATGAGGCAGCATTGAAGACAGATCTAGGTTTCTCCACTTTTGGTGGACTTGGAAACCATTTATCATATCCAATACAATTATCATCAAATCCATTACCAACATCTACACAAAAGCAGAAATTTAGTAAGAATCATGAATTGGACATAAAAAAATGGATAGTCCTAAACAGTTCTTCATCGAATTCCGGAATATATACAAAAATCCAAATTCGTTACCTTTGCTTGCGGGACGTTTAAGCAAATCAGAAACGGAGACGTTTGTTCCTGTTGTCAAGTTTGTCGCCGGAGAAGATGAAGACGGAGACAACGGTGGAACGAAAGAGCTTAAATTCTTGACATTTCGCGGCGCATTGGGATTGTATCGGAGCTTCGGCTGCGTATCTAAAGCAGCTCTCACGATAGTAGAGCTCGCTGATAGAATCGCCATTTTTGAAAAACTATCAGCTTTTTTTTTTTTTTAGTTTCCTTACTTTGACGGTAATAAAGATCAGGCGGTGACATTTATTTATCCACGTGGCGTATTTTTATTTGTCTGTTTCACAAAGATAAATACAGACTATCGTAGCTTTAGCAATACGAGCTTTGTCTCTCTCTCTCTCTCTCTCTCTCTCACCTTTCGTCGTCCCAATTTGTAAAACCCTAACGACTAGATTTCAGTTCCCGTAAAGCTTTTCCTCTCAACTTTCCGATCATATTTCTCAATCGGAGAAACTGAGTCGACGAACATCATGAGTCGTTACGATAGCCGGACCGGCGACTCCACCTCGTTCCGTGACCGTCGAAGGTAAGTGTGTTTGCTTTCGGTATGAAAACGACGATTATGAAGAAAATCCGCTTAATTTTAATCAAATTCGTGGGCTTAAAGGAATAATACGTTTTCAATTCTCTAGGCTGTGTTGGAGAAGAAGAGTTTGCTTCATTTTCAAAATTTGCTTTATCTTAGTGACTCAGGGTTTGGTGGGACTTCAGCATATGGAAGCTCAGGTAGTCATTCATCTAGCAAAAAGGATAATGATGGCAATGAATCTCCAAGGAAGCTAGATTTGGATGGTTTGACTCCTTTTGAGAAGAATTTCTATGTGGAGTCACCCACTGTGGCGGCTATGACTGACACAGAAGTGGAGGAATATCGAAAGTTGAGGGAAATTACTGTTGAAGGCAAAGATATTCCAAAACCTGTCAAGAGTTTTCGTGATGTTGGCTTTCCTGGTAAGCTGGTTTCATCTTGACTTCTATTTCATTTGTTTTCCACTCTTGAATTTGGGAATCATGCAGGGATTAAGGCTGTGATTACATTCATGTATATGTCTGTTTTTTTGTATATCTACTGATAAGAGTTTTCCTAATTGGCCTAGATTATGTTTTGGAAGAGATTAAGAAGGCTGGTTTTACTGAACCTACGCCTATACAATCTCAGGGGTGGCCAATGGCAATGAAGGGACGTGATCTCATCGGCATTGCGGAAACTGGCTCTGGAAAGACTATTTCCTACTTACTACCTGCTATTGTACATGTTAATGCCCAACCAATTTTAGGTAATGCTTGGTTTCTGCAAGTGGAGTTCCTTTTTTCCGTTCTTGTTTGATGGAAGTTGTAAAAGGCTGTACTGATTTAAGTAAATTTTCCCAGCTCCTGGGGATGGCCCAATCGTCTTGGTTCTTGCTCCAACACGTGAACTGGCTGTGCAGATACAGCAAGAGGCATCTAAATTTGGTTCATCGTCAAAAATTAAGAGCACTTGCATTTATGGTGGAGTTCCAAAAGGGCCTCAAGTGCGTGATCTCCAGAAAGGTAAATTGCTTTAGTTCAGTGCCTTTCGCGACATTTCTCAAACTATTAGTTTTTCTTATTTTTTATTGATCATTCTGATAGTGATTGTTGGCCTGTGGATTTAGGTGTGGAGATCGTTATAGCTACTCCTGGGAGGTTAATAGATATGATGGAGTCGAACAACACAAACCTACGAAGGGTTACTTATCTTGTTTTGGATGAGGCTGATCGAATGCTTGATATGGGGTTTGACCCTCAGATTCGGAAAATTGTTTCACATGTTCGTTTTCTTACTCCTGTCTCGGTCACATATATCTGTATCCTAGTTGCTTTGTCTTTAAATCTTTCTTCTTAAACCTGTGCAGATTCGGCCAGACCGTCAAACTTTGTACTGGAGTGCTACTTGGCCTAAGGAGGTGGAACAACTATCGAAGAAGTTTCTTTATAACCCATACAAAGTAAGAGAGTAAGAGACATCTCTCTAACGTTTCTCACAATGGTTTAGTTGTCAACAAAAACTTATCAGGCTTCTTTGGTCTTAATTGCAGGTGATAATAGGATCTTCTGATTTGAAAGCTAACCGTGCAATCCGTCAAATTGTTGATGTCATTTCCGAAAGCCAAAAGTATAACAAGTATGTCTTCTTACCTACTCTGCTCTCCCTGCCTCTTGTCTCATTTCACTTGTCATGGAATTTGTGGTGAATTGAAACTATTCATTGCGAATTTTCAGGTTGGTGAAGTTGCTTGAAGACATAATGGATGGAAGCAGAATTCTTGTCTTCCTCGATACAAAAAAGGGGTGTGACCAAATTACTCGTCAGCTCCGCATGGATGGTTGGCCTGCTTTGTCAATACATGGTGATAAAAGTCAAGCCGAAAGAGATTGGGTTCTCTCTGAGTTTAGATCCGGCAAAAGCCCTATAATGACTGCTACAGATGTTGCAGCTCGTGGATTAGGTACTAAATCTTTTTCTCCTTTCCGTACCACATCAACTCTCTTTACCGTGGTGAAAAGCTAACAACAGTCTTTTGTTTTGAACAGACGTAAAAGATGTGAAGTATGTGATAAACTATGACTTCCCTGGATCACTGGAGGATTATGTTCACAGGATTGGACGAACAGGTAGAGCCGGGGCTAAAGGAACAGCTTACACTTTCTTCACAGTTGCAAACGCGAGATTCGCCAAGGAACTTAGCAACATACTAGAAGAAGCTGGACAGAAAGTGAGCCCCGAATTGGCTTCAATGGGTCGCAGCACCGCTCCTCCTCCTCCAGGTCAGTTAGCACAAGCAAAAACCTTTGTCAGAAGATTGCAAGTGCATGGTCATGTTAGTCTGAGTCTTGATTTATTTATGAATGTGTGGTTGATGTTGTGGAAACAGGGCTTGGAGGATTCAGAGACCGCGGGAGCAGAAGAGGGTGGAGCTGATCACTGATTTTGTATGTTGTTATGGCTTTAGGGCTCAGTGATTTTCTTTCTCCATTTTATTACCTTTTTACTATTTTGTTCCTCAAACATTTTGACATTTGCATCAAAACATTAAAACATGTAAGATAACATTTGATCTGATTATCCGAATTAGAGCAAGATAAACCAAAAAAAAAGTATACCATGGATTTATAGAAAAATTGAATAGTCATTTTTTTTTTTTGTTTCTCCCTTTTTTGGACATCAGAATGATAAAAGAGTGAGTTTATTTTTTTAAAACTACTAGGAAAATATATATTTGGGTGTAAATGTAATCATTGTAGTTTGCAAAAGCATTTTGTTAAATTAATTAAAAATTTCTTAATATACAAAAACAGCTCGCTCACAAGTAAAATCCCTAAATTAAACAACTTGAAGCACAAGAGAGAGGAAGAAGAAGAAACGGAACATTTGATCGAATCGAGAATCCGCCATGAGTGAACAAACCCCCAAGCTTTTCACCAATAAACCCAAGAAGAAGGGTAACATCATTTTTTTTTTTTTCGTCGCTTTTCACAGCTCACTCAACGAATCTTTTCACACAGTTTTGGATTTTTTTTTTTTTGACTTTTTTTTTTTTTGTGTGTGTTTAATCTCCATTTCGATTTGTGTGATCTGTATCCAGCCATTATCGCTCAGCTTAAGCACGTTGAAGCCAATTTCAACAATCCCACCGTTCCTCCATCATCAAAACCGTCTCCAGCTGCTGCAGCCGCGGCTTCCTATACTATGGGTGGTGGTTCTGTTCCTCCTCCGCCTCCTCCCAAGGAATCATTCGCTCGGAGGTACAAATATGTCTGGCCGCTTCTCCTTACCGTCAATCTCGCCGTCGGAGGTACTCAAACCGTTTTTACTGATTCTCAATTTTGTCCAAAATCCAAATTAGGGTAACGATTTGGGGACTGGTTTTGAGTAGTACTAGTAGTAATGATTCTTTTGAATCATTAGGGTTTTGATGAGGCACAAAGCTTGGACCATTGAGATCTCTGCTTCAGATCATGTGTTTGTGAATGTCTGAGTTTACTTGATACATCTTTTCTGATCTTTAGATTTTGTTTACTCTCTCTCTATTGATACTTGAGGATTTTGCTCATCTTTAGATGCAATCTTTAACATGATCTATAGAACCTGTATCGTAATGTTGCAGACTACTACTATTCTTAAGGTTCTCTGCTTGTAACCATGACTGATCCTTGTTTATGGATAACCTTTTTTCCCACATCTCAAATGATGTTTAGTTTTATCCTTTTCTTAGCAGGGTTTATGATTTTTAGAGTCATTTTAGATAGTTTACATCGCCCCATCGAGATTCTTCCTTAGAATTACTTTCATCAACTCGTTTATTTCTGTATTACCTTTGAACTGCGTTGAAGTTACAATCTTGATGGAACATGACAAATACTGACGGTTATTTGCCTTCTTATTCGTTTTGCAGGTTATCTTTTCTTTAGAACTAAGAAAAAGGACATAGATCCTCCTCTAAACGAAGAGATAGCTGCTAAATTGAGTTCAGTCGCAGCTCCTGTTACTGTGGAAAAAACTGTGTCTTCTACAGTGGTTGCAGAGCCAGTGGTGGTCAAGGCACGTGAGCCAATTCCGGAGAAACAACAACGTGAGCTCTTCAAATGGATGTTGGAGGAGAAAAGGAAAGTAAATCCCAAAAACGCACAAGAGAAGAAACGGAATGACGAAGAGAAAGCGATTCTGAAACAGTTCATAAGCTCCAAAACCATTCCTACTCTCTGATTTATTAAAGTGCAGATCCTGTTGATTTTAGTTTGGTTTCAATTCTTACTATGTGGATATCAGATGTTTTGCTTTTGGAAACTTTTTTCGTTTCATTGTTGAAACCAGTCATTTTGGTATCTTCAGTTCCAACATTGATCCATTGTCCGGTCTTGTGTTTCTGTGGCATTGTGAAACGTTGAATGCTAGAGAAAAAAGGTTGGTCTTTTTTTGGGCTAAAGAGTTTGAGTTTGAAATATACATGTCGCATTATGATTGACTAAGATCTGGCAGTTAAATTTTATCTTCATAGACATGTCAAAATTAATACTCTCTAATTTATCAACATTTTTTCGATGCATAGTGCAGATCAAGAACTAGTACAATGATATATCAAGCAATTTTAATCGCAAAGCCTAAGAAGCACTTACTGATTGCATAAATCTATATGAACCAAATTCACAGTGTAAGAGAGAACAAACCATGACAAGCTTTTCAAACAACTGAAAGTAAATATTATAATCGAATGGCCTTCTTTTTCTCGGACTCATCATTCATCGTCACCACCATCATCAGTTTTACCGCTCATCAGATTTGGCTTATTCTTAGCTTTCTCCGCTTTAGACAGAGACTCGTTAGCCTCGAGCGTAAATAAAATCTTCTAGTTAGATGGGATGGTGAAAATGACAAATATTTTTTTTGTTTCTTTTTTATATTTTCTTCTGTTTGCATTAATTTGTTTTTAATTGGATTTTGAATAGAGCTTGGAGATCTTATAAAGATAATATGAATATAATTAATGTCTAATAGCATATTTTATATTACTATTTTAAAATATTAATTTTCATTACTTTTTCCCCAATTGAATCAAACTTTTATTGTTTGATTGGAAAGGGTTACATTTGTTCAAAAAAAAAAAGATTGGAAAGGGTTACATTTTAATTTTATAACTGGTCAACATTAAATTTTGAAATAATAAATTTCGATTTTCATAAAAGTTGTTTTTCTATCAATATTTTCTTATATCCATCTTGGTCAATATCAAGATGAATATTGACCAAAAAATCTTTTAAGAAAATATAAATTTATTATTATAATTTTAAGTTTACCACGTAAAAAATTAAAAAAATAACCATTTCTAATTAAGCAATTACAAATTGATTAAATTTAGAGAAAAATAATCATAAAATCTAATTTTTTTTAAAAAAAGATATGCTACTAGGAATTAATGGTATTCATGTTATCTTTCTATGATTTTCAGCTCTATTCATAAACCAATTTAAGAAAAAAAATCAAGTACATAGTGAGAAAGTATAAAAAAGAAACAAAAATGTATTTGTCATTTGTCACAATCCTATCTAATTAGGAGATTTTTCTCATTTACTTTCAAGTCTTATTTTAATTATTGTTTTCTTTAATTTGTTTGAATTTTTAGAGACTCTTCCCAAAACAATTTCAAGACTTCCTCTCTTATAAACAACCCAACAAACTTAGTTGTTTTGGCATATTTATATACAAAGCTTTAAGTCGTGTCTATAACAACATGGACTTAACAAAACTTTGAATATCCTACACAAAAAAATTCAAATCCGCCAGAAACCATCAAATCGATAAACGGTGTTACTTTCCGTTAGTAGATGTTGACTAGGATGCCACATTTTCAGTCTAAAATGCCACGTGGAGTCATGATGCGATGTGGTTTCATAAGAAAACGGTCTATTTCCCCATAAACTTAGTTGTTCTAGCATATTTATACACACAAGTTAGAATCATGCCTAAAACTACATGAACTTAGCTATATTTTGAAATTATTACAAGAACAATTTAAATCCGGCGAAAACCATCAAATCGGCAACCAATGTTATTGTTCCGGTAACAAATGTTGATTAAGATTATGTGTTTGCACGTGGAGCCACAAAACAACATTGTTTCATTTACTTATTTATTTCTAAAAATAAATAATTTCTTATTACGAGTAAAATTTATAGTAAAACTTTTATCCATCATATAAACCACAAGTGCACATGCAAGCACAATAGTATTTAGGAATCGAATCCACATAGACCAAATAACCACACAATTGACTATATAGTTTCATATTTAGCTAGAACATAATAGGAGTTATAAGAGACAAAGCCTTAAAGGTTCAAAAGCTTTCTCTTTAAGAGACATAAGAATCATTCATCAAATTAAAAACAAACTCAAGAGATAAACAAGACTTACACGATCTACAACATCTTCTCCACTTCCCATTTTTCAAGGTTCAATTTTGATTTTCTTTTCTTCTCGAATTTTGATAGGTGTTTAGGTTGTTTATAAAGTGGAGGAGGATAATGGAGCTTATCTCTATATGGATATATTTGCTTCACTAAACTAATCATCTATTGGTTTCTACTGAAACAATGATATTTAAGTGGTAAAAAAACATGCTTAAATATCATTTTCATTTTCAAAGTAGAAATGAATATACATCATTTTCATTGTTACTACTAGAAAAATGATATTTAAATAGTAAAAAAACTTGCTTAAATATCATTGTTCCAGTAGTAACCAATAGCTGATTAGTTTAGTGAAAAAAAACTTATCTATTTAGAGATAAGCTCCATTATCCTCTTCCACCTTATAAACAACTTAAAGACCTATCAAGATTCCAGAAGAAAATAAACTCAAAATTGAACCTTGAGGAATGGGAAGTGGAGAAGATGTTGATCGTGTAAGTCTTGTTTATCCCTTGAGTTTGTTTTCAGTGAATGATTCTTTTGTCTTTTTGATAGAAAGATTTTCAACCTTTAAGGTTTTGTCTCTTGTACCTCTTTTTATGTTCTAGCTAATCTCTAAATGGAGGATTAAACCTTAAAGATTAAACAACCTTTAAGGTTGTTTATAAAGTGGAGGAGGATAATGGAGCTTATCTCTAAATGGATATATTTGTTTCACTAAACTAATCATCTATTGGTTTCTACTGAAACAATGATATTTAAGCAAGTTTTTTTACTATTTAAATATCATTTTTCTAGTAGTAAGAATGAAAATGATTTATATTCATTTCTACTTTGAAAATGAAAATGATATTTAAGCATGTTTAGGATGATCTTGAAGCCTAAATACATGATCTTGAAGCCTTCATCTGGTTCTTCAGGATTGTCATCGGAGTTGTCAAGATGGCAAACTCAAGATCGGCGATGAGCAACTGACGGTGTTCCGGTGGTTTTCGCATCTGCAACATGAACCTAGGTCTAGAATCAAACACGTGTATGTCTTACGTGTCATTTCCTTATGTTTTTGGGTTCATTTAATATTTGGGCTTCAAAGGCTTTTGTATCACTCGTCTTCTTGTAAGTTGTCCTTTGGGCTTTCTAGTAAAAGCTTTGGTCAACAAAAAAAAAAAATCTACTGATTGCACAAATCTATAAAAGCTAAATGCAAAGTGTGTGTGAGAGAGAACGAACTCTGACTACTTTTTCAGATAACCAAAAGCAAAAATTATATCAAAATTTTCTCGAACTGCAACTGAAACATCATCATCGATGATGCCCTTTTCTCTTGGAATCATCATCATCGCCACCACCATCATCGGCTTAACCGCTTATCAAATTCTGCTTCTTCTTAACTTTCTGAGCTTTAGCCAAAGACTCATCATCCTCAATCGCAAATGAAATCTTTATAACTAAATAAGGTAGTGACTCATATGACAAATACATTTTTGTTTCCTTTTATATTTTCTTCTGCTTGTATTGATTTTTTTTTTTCTTTTGGGTTTTGAATATAGCTGAAAATCTTAAAATGATAAAATGAATACAATCAATGTCCAATAACATAATTAAAAACCAATAGCTACTGGGATCAATGATATTCATGTTATATTTCTAATATTTCCAGCTCTATTTAAAAACCAATTTAAGAAGAAAAAAGATAAAGTACAAAGACAAGAAGAAAAAAAAGAAACAAAAACATTTGCCATTTGTCACAATCCTACTAAAGACTGTGACAAATGGCAAATGTTTTTGAGTTTTGTTCAAGCCTTATAGCAGCGAGCCGTGTAACTGAGGCTGATGAAAGTCTATCTGAAGCGAAGAATGCTAAAAAGAAGCAAAATCTGATGAGCGGCAAAGCTGATAATGATACGGGAGATGAAGACGATTGCTTAAAGAAAAATAAGGGAGTCGAGGATGATGTTGTAGCTTCAGTTCGAGAAACCCTTGTTTGTAACATCTGCTTCTGTATGTCTGAGAAACCAGTCACGGTAGTTCATTCACTCTCCGGGTCCGGCTTTTATAGATTTGTGCAATCAATAGATTATATAAGTGTTTCTTATGCTTTTTGATTTTGTTAATGCTTGTTGAATCTTGTTATTGGTTTTGGTTGGTTACTATATTGTTCACTTTATTTAATTAAGCTGCCTAATAACTACACATACGTGTTAGTGGCATTATATTACTTGGAAGTCAAGGTATGGAGCTCAGTCAATAGCACTCTCTAGAAGGTTGGATTTGCATTCCTCATAGCCTTTGGTGCAATTGATTACTCTTTTTTTTTTTTTTTTTTTTTCTTAATCAATAACTCCTTGGAAATGTTTCGTTATGAATCGTGAAATATTTATTACTATTGAGTTTTGCCATTGCTTATAGAATTAGCCTTGCTCTAGTTTCTTGGTAGACTTCCTCTCTTTTTGCCTTCAATATGTGTTAACGTATCTTGCAGTGGGGGAAGAGATCTCAGTGGCAACAAAAGAACTTTTCGCCAGCCGATCTCAATCCTGAAAACCCCATCCTATCTCACTAGTTCTTTTCTAGTTTTATCTTTATTCATTCATATATTCTGCATATGCTCCTGACTCCTCCGAAGAAGCTAGTGAGAGATACGATGGGGTTTACAGAATTGAGAAGTGCTGGCGGAAAGTTCAGATGTAGCTAATGTTCTAAATTGTTCACCTAATATCCTAGTGCTTGAGAAGGCCACTGACCTGTTTGTGAAAACAGAAAGTCCATCATGGGATTTTGATATGTTAGTACATGCTCTCTTTCTTCTCCTTCATGGCATGATATATCACTTGGTTCCTGCTGAGGGTCGTTGGAAGTGGATCAAGTCTCAGCCTGCTAGCAGAAAGTCTGTTGAAGCTTTGTGTCCTTTGGAAAGGAAGAGGATAAGGAAAGCCACAAAGGCGACTCGAAATAGTATCGGAAGCTGAAGAAGCACCAAGCAAAAGGATGAAAGTGAACATATTGACAGTAGCAGCAGCCACTGCAACTGTGTTTTTAGACCCAGACCGGACCGGGTGGTTTGACCATTGAACCGTGACCTGGTAGTATCTCCGGTTCGGGTTTCATGCAAAACTCGACATATAATTGAACTGTAATCTACTATACATTTTTGCAGCAGTTTTTGGGTACCCAAATCGGGTCAAAATTTTGACCCGGAATTAATTGTTTTTAGACCCGATTAGGAGAATCTCGGATCTTGCCTAATTTAATTGTTTGCTCCGATTTTGAGTCACCAAATCTTTCCTTAGTTGCTGCGACCTACATTCATGGCAAAAATGATTAAGTTTCTCAATTCAATCTCAGTTAAAGATACACAAAATATTTGCAGTTACACCAATAAAGAAGCAAACATTCATAGCATATCTAATCTTCCCTATTAAAACGCAATAGTAACTACTCCATTTATCATTTCTTTCTATCAACTAAAGCAATCATCGAATGATCTTATTGAGATGGAAAATAGTTAATAGAGAAGAGATTTCATCTATATTCTCGCTTCAATAAACCTAGCATATTCTCTTTTATTCCAATAATTAAGATCACGCAATATATTTAATCCTTGATCATCAAGGATTTTATAATATTCGCCTAAACCTAATGGAACCTACTAATTCAAACTATATAAATAGCCGCTCATTTCCATCGTCTCTATTCACACACTCTCTCATTTCCCAATAGCAATATATCAGATAATAAAATTTTCTTTATTTACCTTCACCAATGGCTTCCCAATTTGCAATGTTAAGAGATGTCAGACCATACAAGACATCTTGGCGTGTCCAGGTTAAGGTGCTCCATTCTTGGCGCCAGTATACCAACAACACAGGTGAAACCCTTGAGTTGGTCCTCGCTGATTCACAGGTAAAACAACAATATATCAGAGAGTAGCATTTTATATTTCTATACATGAGCAACATCTAAAAACCTAACTCTAATTCTACTTCATTATTAAAACAGGGTGTCAAGATTCATGCTTCTGTGAAGAAGGATTTGGTTGCTAAATATGTTAACAGCCTACAAGTGAATGAGTGGAAGTTCATTGAACATTTTACACTTACTCATGCAGCAGGGCAATTCAGACCAACCGGTCATCTATACAAGATGTCCTTTGTGAATGGCACTACTGTGACACGGTCTGACATTGTCTCTGATTCAAGCTACTTAACTCTGGCAAGGTTTAGCAGAATACAGAATGGCGATTTAAATCCTTACATGTTGATTGGTATGTAATGCTCTAAAATATACATTCTCATGTCTTAAATCAATTCTGTTAATTTATGTATATACTAAATGTACTGTTGTGAACCAAATATAGATGTCATGGGTCAAGTGGTGAATATTGGTGAGCTAGAGGTCCTTGAAGCTAATAACAAGCCAACCACTAAGCTTGACTTTGAGTTGCGTGATGAACAGTGAGTGATCTGATATGGTTGTTTTATTATTAAGTAACCTGAGAACTTATAGAATGAGATTTGATATGATCTAATATTTGATTACATGTTTTCTACTGCAGTGATGATAGGATGTCATGCACACTCTGGGGGGCATTTGCTGAAAAAATGTTTCAAGCATGCCAAGCAGCTGATGGAATCATGGTGATCTGTGTTATCAGATTTGCAAAGATTAAGGCATACAAAGGTAAATTACTATTTCTACCTAAGATTTTGTAATGAATAAAGTTTTATTTGACAATTGTTCCTGTTTTCTTTCTAGGTGTTAGGAGTCTCTCTAATTCCTTTGATGCCTCACAAGTTCACATCAATCCACCTTTCCCTGAGATTGAAGCTTTCACCAGAGCGTATAAGTTTATTTTTCAAACTACTCTAAACTTATAGTTTTATTATAACTGACTGAAAATTACATTCTTTGTTTTTTCTATTAACAGTCTCCCCTCTGATGGTCTAGCCTTAACTTTCCGTGAAAGTGTTCCTAAGTTCCAGATGGTTACAGTGAATAAGGATGATGATTGTCTTCAGTTTGAAAGGAATACAATATCAGATCTTTTTAACTCAACAGAGGTTTGTATTTGTTTGAGTTATTCATATAGCATTGTTATCTACTTTAGTGTGTGAAATCTCATTAATTACCTATACCCTGTAGATTGGAAAGGCTAGAGTTATCTGCACAATCTATGGAATTGATACAGATTGGGCTTGGTATTACTTTAGTTGCCGTAACTGTAATAAAAAGGTCACTCACATTCATTCTGGAGTGAATACTGCTTCCATGAAGAAACAAAAGCCAAAGTTTTGGTGTGACGTCTGCAGGAATGATGTCACTAATGTTGTAGCAAAGTGAGACTTCTTTTCTTAATCTGATAATAATGCATATTTATAAGTTTGTGTTTTTTCTTTGAAATAATTACTAATATGACTTCTCTTATTGAAGGTACATGCTATATGTTAAGGTGATGGATAACACTGGTGAAACAAAATGTCTTTTGTTTGACAGTATATGCTCAAAAATTGTTGGTGAAACTGCTGCATCATTGCTAGGTGGATCATTCAATGAGGTAACATTCTATTATGTGAATTATATATGTAATTGATATATATGAAACATTCAACTGATAAGTACTAATTTCCTTATGTAGATTGAGGACCCTAATGATTTGCCTGACGTAATAAGGAATTTGGTTGGCAAGACCTTTCTCTTTCTGCTATGTGTTGAGAAAGAAAACATTTGGGATGGTAAGGATTCTTTCAAGGTTTCAAGAATCCTAAACAAAGATGGACTCTTGCAAGAAGATGTCCTTGAGGAATCTGAACAATTGGTTAATCCTGCCTCAATTGTTTCTGGAGATCAGGTAACATTTTTTAACTATCTAATCTCCTTAAAATTATATCAACTATCTCTCCTACTGATAATCTCTATATTCAGTGTCTCATGTTAACAATGAGTCAAGACACGTCTGACTCATCTACTCCATCTTCCAAGCGTGTTTATGCTCCTAATCTGTCTGAGTCAGAGCAATCCTCCAGTTCTAAGAAGGTGTGCATCGAGCCTAAAGACTTACAGAAGTCAGAACTAGAATTTGAGGAGAATGGTCTGTCTCTAAATGGAGTTCCTAACAAGATCTCTGAAGTTGTGAAGGTAGAGAATGTCAAGATTGAAAGCAACAAAGGAAAGGGTGTTCAAGACAGTGGTGATCTTCCTGTGAATGAGAAAAAGGAGACTAGGCATGTGGCTAAAGCAGTTGGAATGAAGATCAAAAAAGAGAAATAGTGATCTAGCACCTGTTTGCTAAGCAATAAGGAGTTATCATAATTCCAAGTTTTTTAAAATTTCATTGTTAGACATTTGTTGGTTTTTTACTTTGGTTTTTAATTGATGTTTCAGTTTGGTTTTTTGGTTAATCTCCTCTAATAAACCTGTTTCAATTTCTGTCTACTGTACCGTTGTCTTACTCAGTTATTGAAATAGCATATTTATTTAGTTTAATCTAATCATTAGACCTCAAAACCTAAAGCAGAACCGCTATAACATCCTTATGTTTGCTACACGAAATCTCTATTATAAACAATGATGGAAATTCTTGGAAATCGTAATATGGAAAGCACAGTTTTATATAATCATTACTATAATATTGAATAAAGATCTTTTACAGGCTAACGATTCAGTTTCCTTGATATATTATATCTAACTTTACTTATCTCAAACGGTTTCAATGATTTACAATATATAATATCTATTTTATATAGGAAATTAAATCTATTCATTCACATCTCTACACGATTCTATAAATACTCAGACTTAACCTTTAGATTTTTTCAGAAACCTAACCTTCTCTATAAAAAAAAAACTGAGAAAAACTTACACTTTCTGTGATTCTAATGGGTACTATTGACTACATTTCCGATCTCAACCTGCAAAGACCTAGATGGACTTTGTACGTGAAGATTTTATCTATCTGGAATCAAGGTATAGACGCTATTGATGAACCTACGATTATGATTCTGACTGATGAAAAGGTTAGCAAATTTCTTCTATTGAACCTCTGTTTCTTAAGTCACAGATTTACTAATTTGTTTGAATCTTCACAGAGAAAACTTACTATTTAGTTCTTCTTATATGCCTAGGCCAATCAGATTGATGCATTTATCCCTCCTGGAAACTACTTATACAATTTCCGGCCAGGTCTCAAGGAGGGTCACTGGTACTACATGGCTGACTTCCATGTGGTACCATCTACTCAACCTGTTAAGTACTCCTGGAATCGTTTTGCACTAGAGTGTATATGGCCTACCACTATGTGGCCTGTGTCTCCTAGATGTAATGGAAATTTCTGCAACTTCATTCATTCTGATGAAGTTGAGTATGCTGGATTAGAGGATAAGCAACATGTGTCAGGTTCAAGTATATTTATTTATTGATTGAAATTAGTAAAACTTTGCTTTATTCTGACTTTAATTAAGTATATTTGAAATTTGTTTTCAGATGCTATTGGTGTGGTCTCGAGTGTCTCTGCTATTCAAAGATTTCCATTTGTTTGTCGTCAAGGAGAGACAGACTATGAAACCAGATTTGTTGTTGTCGAAATCAAGGATGACATGTAAGTTTTATTTTAATAGATATCTCAAATTAGTATCTATATTGGCGATGTGGTATTGAATGCATTGAATCTGTGATCATGTAGGGGTAGGAAAACAATCTGTGTTGCAAAGGGTAGGTCCTGTCAGGCGTTTGTGACTAAATGGTTTAGGAAAATAACTTCTGTGACATACAATTATGACCCAGTTGTCATTGTCCTGCGTTTTTGGAGGGTTGCTGAGTTTGAAGGTTAGTTATTTTCCTATAAACTATATATAACTGTCAAATACATTAGACAATAACTTTAACTGGTAACTATCAACATGTTTTAATAGGTCAAAACTGTTTGATGAGTGAGTATGGTTGTTCAAGGCTTTTCCTTGATCCAACCTTTCCTGATTTGGACATTCCGAGATACATGTAAGTAGATACCTATCAGAAGTTAAATAAGTAATCAAATGCTATGATTACTGATTGGATTAAGTAATGTTTCTCTTTTTTGAAACAGCCGTGGCTTTGCAGAACAACAAGATGATGTTCAGGATGTTGGAATGAAGTTGGAAGTGTGATGATGGGAAGCTAAGTTTGGTTCTACCAGTGGCTGCAGTTGTTTTATTATTACAAAAATACTTTCTCGGTTCTCTATTGTTTTATGTTTATGAAGACAAGTTTGTTTTAAGTTTCTTTTGACTATCAACTGCTTTATCCTTTATTTGAATTTAATGTTTATCTAATTAATCTACTCTAATGGTTATTTGTTTTATAGTAAGTTTTAGTATATGATCAATAAAATATATAATTACTGTATCAAAGTAATAATTTCATTAGATAAATTAACAAGTTTTGAGATATTTGCTAAACTATCAGTTTTGTTCAATTTACCTTATTTGAATAGTCCATCTTCCTTATGTGCTATTGATTGTGTATATCAAGAATATTTCATTGCTCTCTTTCCTGATACAAAAAATATAGTTAGTAATCTTATAATTACAACAATAATCACTATAATCACCGAATCAATCTTATAGTTTGGTATATTCCGCATATTATCTAAAGGTTCTCATTCATTACTTATAGAAAATAACATATCTTAGTTCCTATATCTTTGGCAACAGACAATCATTTAACAATAATAGTCAATCTACAGATATCAAAATGCTTTCTATTTAGACCTTAATCTCCTTTATATAGTTACCATGTAGTCTAATCATCTATAGACATTCTTAGACTACAATATGAAAAAAAAACCTCTATCTCCAACAGAAAATAATGTTCCTGAGTCTAATCCACCCAAACGTAATCGAGGAAATGAGCCTTACACTAGACTAAGGAACATTTCTCAGTTTAATCTACCTATAATCAGGAATGGTTCTGTCCCTCTTAGTACAGCGTTTGGTAGTGCTTTTAGAGATATTACTAACCTTCCAGACCCACAAGTTAGCCCCATTGAGAACTCTGCAGATGCTAATACATCTTCATCTGCAAAACAGAACAGTAAGAATCAAGGTTAATTTCTATAGACAAGTTTTCATTTACAATTATTTTGTTTTCATTCTCATCAAAGATAAATAGAAAATACCTTTATCTCTAAATCTTGATGAGTTTTAAAACAGGTTCACTTCGTGGAAAAATGTCCAAGCCTTGCTCTCCTTACACCAGACCTAACCCATTGTTAACTCCATCTGGATTAAGCGCCATGACTAATACAAGCCAGAGTCTTTTTAGCAGAACACCTACAACTCCAATAATGCCTCCACCTTCTGTAACACCAAAGAGAATAGGTGGTTAGATTAATTAAGTTCCACATATGAATAATTTTTGCAACAATTATGGTATGATAATGTTTTAAATAGAGAAGTATATTGTATAAGTAATAAGTTTAATATCTGTTGTAGGTGTTCAATACACTGGAAATCCATCATGTATAACCAACCTCCAGACATCAAGCTTTGTTTCTCATAGAATAAATTTGCCAAGGAAAAACTTAGATATTGATTTTACAAATGCAGAAACCTCTTCTTCATCTAAAGGTAACAGTCTTTACTGTATTGTTTTTCGCTTGGAAGCAAAATGTAATTAAGAGGCATGTCTTAACCTATTTTCCTGTTTTGTATTCTCAAGGTCAGAATACAACTCAAGTAATAGATAATGAAGATAGTGATTATAGCCAAGATGATGAAATGTATGATGATCCTGAGTTTGGTAATGTCAATGAAGATGAGACACTAGCTCAAAGCTATGATCTTAGTTGCAGTGAAGGTGAAGATGAAGTAGTAGATAACAATGAAATGTCAGTTTCTGACGAGGAACAGATTGAAATGATGTCACACATAACTGAAGTCTCATCTCATACCAATGATTTGGCAAGATCATCTATTGAGTCTGTTCAGCAAGAAACACATGAAGGAAATGTGCCTCCGAAAAGAAAAAAGAAAAGAAAATCAAAAAAGAAAAACAAACCAATAAGTAAATTTTCTTGCCCTTCCCAGTACTTTTTTTATTTTTGGTAATTCTGAATATGAAACTTATGAGAAACATATTTATGTTTTTCAGCTTATCTTGATCATGGTGACCCTACTTACTCGTGTAAGTATTGTGGTGCATTGATATGGCATGCTGAAAGAATAAACAAAAAAGTTAAAACGACAGATCCTACATTTACACTATGTTGTGGTCAAGGTTCTGTTAAGCTGCATTTTCTTAAAGAGTCACCAGAATTGATCAAGAAATTTATGACTGGGAAAGATCCTCAAAGTAGGAATTACATAAAGCACTTGAGAATATGGAATATGGTTTTCGCAATGACCTCACTAGGTGGGAAAGTAGATAAGTCTATACCTAAGGGTAAAGGTCCAAGCATGTTTCGTTTACAAGGAGGTAACTATCATTTGATAGGCAGTTTGAAACCTGCAGAAGGTGATTATGCGAAGTATTCACAACTCTATATAGTAGATACTGAGAATGAAGTAGATAACAGAGCAACTGTTATTGGGTTAGTATTATTTCTACTTAACAGGCTTATTAAATTCTTTTGTATTTCTATGTTGTGGTATTACTCAATCATGGGCATCTTTTTTTTTTTTAATGTAGCAAGGGGAAAGAATCATCTAGAAGAGGAAGCAAGGATATACTGAACAAAGAGACAATTGAAGCCATTATGAAAATGCTCAATGAAGTTAATCCTTATGTCAAGAATTTTAGAATTGCCAAGGAAAGATTTGAGGTAGTTAATCCCCAACCATTTCATATGAGGATATGCTCTGGTCGTAAAGGTGCTGATGGAAGGACTTACAGCATGCCTACGACTTCGGAGGTTGCAGCGTTAATCCCAGGAGACTTTACAGAAGGTATGCCAAACCGTGATATAGTTCTTCAAGAAAGGACTACAGGCCACCTAACCAGGATTAGCCAGATTCATATTTCTTATCTGGCTCTTCAGTATCCTCTGATTTTCTGCTATGGTGAAGATGGTTACACCCCAGGTATAGAGAAATGTTATAAGGGTAATAACCAGAAGAAGAAGAAGTGTATTAGTATGCGTCAGTGGTTTGCATTTCGTATTCAGGAGAGGCCAGGTGAGTGCCATACTCTTCTACTGTCGAAGAGGTTGTTTCAGCAGTTTCTTTGTGACGCTTACACCACTATTGAATCAAATCGTCTATCCTACATAAGGTTCAATCAGTCTAAGCTTAGATGTGAGAATGCAAACTCACTAAAAGAAGCTGCTGACTCTGGTGTAACAAATATGGAAGAAGAAGGAAATCAGATTTTGATTCTAGCATCTTTTACGGGTGGTCCAAGGTATATGGTTCAGAGTTATTATGATGCTATGGCCATATGTAAACATTATGGTTTCCCGGATTTATTCATCACGTTTACATGTAACCCTAAGTGGCCTGAGATAACAAGATATGTCACAGCAAGAGGGTTAACTGCTGAGGATAGGCCAGACATTGTTGCTAGGATATTCAAAATCAAGTTGGATTCTCTGATGAACGATCTAACAGAAAAGAAGATGCTTGGAAAGACTGTCGCATGTAAGTTGTCTGACTACTTCCAATAGAATAACAATAAACTGAGACTATTTCAATATTTTCACACTATATTCTATGTTATGCAGCTATGTATACTGTAGAATTCCAGAAAAGAGGCCTTCCACATGCTCACATTCTTTTATTCATGGATGCTAAAAGCAAACTTCCAACAGCAAGCGATATTGACAGGATGATATCTGCTGAGATTCCAGATAAAGAAACAGAACCAGAGCTTTATGAGGTTGTTAGTAATTCAATGATTCATGGCCCATGTGGTGCAGCAAATATGAGTTCTCCATGTATGGTGGATGGCCAGTGTTCTAAATCGTATCCTAAAAAATTTGAGGATATCACCAAGGTAGGCGCTGATGGTTTTCCTATCTATAGAAGAAGGCGCTCTGACCACTATGTTGAGAAATGTGGAATTAAATGTGATAATAGGTATGTCGTTCCATACAATAAAAAACTATCAGTTAGGTATGGTGCTCACATTAACGTTGAATGGTGTAATCAAACTGGGTCTATTAAATACTTATTCAAGTATATAAATAAAGGCCCAGATAAGTTAGCATTTGTTGTGGAGCCTGTCAAGCCACCACCAACAGATAATGGCTCACACGTAGATCAAACAGCTAATGGATCAGAACCATTACCAGAGGAGAAAAAGAAGAATGAAATAAAAGATTATTTTGATTGCAGGTATTGTATCCTAATTTTGCTCTTTCTCAGTTTATTTCTGTGATTGGTCAGTCTGGATCCTGAAATGGCTTTGTTTATTATTCAAAATTGTAGATATGTGTCAGCATCTGAAGCAATTTGGAGAATTTTTAAGTTTCCGATACAGCATAAATCAACACCTGTTTTGAAGCTATCTTTTCATGTAAAAGGAAAGCAACCAGCTTATTTTAAAGGAAAAGAGGTGATATCAGATGTTTTGGACAGAATTCTCAATCGAGATTCTCAATTCATGGCATGGCTAACATTGAATAGGAATGATGGAATTGGAAAAAATGGAAAGCGTGCTCGAGAACTCCTATATGCAGAGATACCTGCATATTTTACATGGGATGGAACTAATAAGCTGTGGAATAAGAGGTCTAGAGGATGGTCCTTAGGTCGGATTAATTATGTTCCCAGGAAGCTAGAAGATGAATATTTTCTACGAGTCCTACTTAACATCGTCAGAGGTCCTACATGTTTTGATGACATTAAAACATATAATGGTGTTGTCTATCCAACTTACAAAGAAGCATGTTTTGCACGAGGAATTCTAGATGATGACCAGGTGTTCATTGACAGTCTGGTTGATGCGAGTCAATTCTGTTTTGGTGATTTTTTGAGGAATTTCTTCGCTATGTTGCTACTATCTGATTCACTATCTAGGCCAAAATATGTTTGGGAACAGACGTGGCATTTGTTAGCAGAAGATATTCAACAGAAGAAGAGAAATGAGTTTGACAATCAAGGTGTGATAAATAATGAAATTGCTAAAGTTATATCATATCCATTTTCTCAGTTAAATAAGCAATGATTCTATTTTTTTCTTGACATTGCCATTTATTTTATATGCAGATTTGAATCTGACAGAGGCAGAATTTAGGAACTACACTCTTCAAGAACTAGAAAAAATGATGTTGTCTAATGGAGGTACTCTTGAAGATATACAAAACTTTCCTAAGCCAACTAGAGAAGGTATAGATAATTCTAACCGTTTGATTGTTGATGAAATGAGGTATGACCGTACATCATTGGCTGAAAAGCATGCTGAGTGGATAGATATTATGACACCGGAGCAGAGAGGTGTTTATGATGAGATTACCACTGCAGTATTCAATGATCTAGGTGGAGTGTTTTTTTGTGTATGGATTTGGAGGTACAGGAAAAACTTTTATTTGGAAAACACTTTCAGCTGCTATTAGATCTAAAGGAGATATAGTTCTAAACGTGGCTTCAAGTGGTATCGCTTCTTTGTTGTTGGAAGGTGGAAGGACTGCTCATTCAAGGTTTGCCATACCTCTTAAACCTGATAGCAGTTCAGTGTGCAGGATAAAGCCGAAGTCTGATCTTGCTGATCTGATAAAGAAAGCTTCTCTTATTATATGGGATGAGGCACCTATGATGAGCAAGTGGTGTTTTGAATCTCTAGATAAGAGTTTTTGTGATATCATTGGTAATAAAGATAGCAAAGTATTTGGTGGAAAGGTTGTTGTCTTTGGAGGTGATTTTAGACAAGTTCTACCTGTTATCGCTGGTGCAGGCAGGGCTGAGATTGTGATGGCAGCTCTTAATGCGTCTTATCTTTGGGATCACTGTAAGGTTCTAAAGCTTACTAAGAACATGAGGCTACTTAAGAAGGATTTGAGTGTAGAAGAAGCAAAAGACATCAAAGAATTCAGTGATTGGCTTCTAGCTGTTGGTGATGGTAGAATTGCAGAACCTAATGATGGTGAGGCTCTAATTGATATACCTGAAGAACTTCTGATTACCGAAGCAAAAGATCCAATTGAATCCATTACTCGTGAGATATATGGAGATCCAGCCATGTTAAAAGGTACTGAAGATCCAGTATTTTTTCAAAAGAGAGCAATTCTGGCGCCAACCAATGATGATGTACACACAATCAACCAATATATGTTAGACAAGTTGGAGGGTGAGTCATAGCTTACTAGCTTTGTGAAATTATTTCCTTCAAGTCTTTCTTACAGCTAAAAGGTTTTTTTTTTTATTTTTTCAACAGGTGATGAGCAAGTTTTTTACAGTGCTGATAGTATTGATCCTGAAGATTCCGATTCACTTAAAAATCCTGTTATCACACCAGATTTCTTAAACAGTATCAGGCTACCAGGTTTGCCACACCATGCTTTGCGTCTGAAGATTGGTGCTCCAATAATGTTACTCAGGAATATTGATCCTAAAGGTGGTCTATGCAACGGTACTCGGCTTCAGGTAACTCAGATGACCCCACGTGTTCTTCAAGCAAGAGTTATAACCGGAGACAGAATTCGTGATATTGTTTTGATTTCATTAATCAATATTACACCATCCGATACAAAGCTACCTTTTCGGATGCGTAGAAGACAGTTCCCAGTATCACTAGCATTTGCTATGACTATCAACAAGAGTCAGGGACAATCACTAGAGAGGGTTGGACTCTATCTGCCTAAGCCAGTGTTTTCTCATGGGCAACTATATGTTGCTTTATCTAGGGTTACCTCAAAGACAGGTTTGAAAATTCTGATTCTAGACAAAGAAGGGAAGATTCAAAAGCAAACAACTAATGTTGTTTTCAAAGAAGTTTTTCAGAATATTGACTCATAATGCTTCTTGCATTATTTGTCAAACAATCTTATCAAATAAGGTATGTTTAGTTTACCATTTTATTTTATAATATAATTGCTTTATGGTAAGCAAAACCCCCAGTCAATCAATCATATATTTGACTAACAATCTACTTACCTTTTCACAGATTCAATGTCTCATGGTTCAAAAGAAAGTAACAACCAATCAATCGACTTTCAATTCCAGTTATTGTGCTAACTATATTTGACTTCTTTAAACACTCTTACTTTCGTCATATTTGGTTATGTCTTTCTTTTTATGTATTGAATAAAGTACCAATCAATCAAGCAGATGCACAATCATTTAGTTTTCTCATTTTCACTCAATTTATCTTAGCTTAACATTAATGAAAATGTTGTAGATGTTTATAAATTACATTTCAGTGAGAAGAAAGTGTAAACTAACCTTGCATAGATGCGGATGTAGATTTGATTCTCCTTTGTTTCAGATTTTTGTCCTGATGCTTCTGATGGTAGAAGCTTCCTATTTAATATACAGCAAGGGTTAGATACTTCAAAATAATCATCAGAAAGTCCTTTATGCCGCCCAAAATCACTAACTGTACTCTTACCTTCTCTTCATTTTTTGATCTGCTTATGCTAAGTTGAGGAGTTTATAACTTTCAATTAGTCGGATTCTATGTTAATTCCTAGACAAACACACATTAATCGATTAGCAAATCAGTACAGTTGCTATGTCATTCAAAGTTTAGCTGTGCTCAGAACACTGAAAATCATTTGAGTTACAAACTATTGAATATACTATTGTCAGAATAAGAATTGAACTTACAGTTTCAGCTCGCTTGAATAAGAGGTCCCAGAAGCAAGTTCCGATAACCCTCGATTCCAATTGCTGCTTGATCTTATCCAAGCTGTTATCAGTAGCATCAACAATCCTCTACGCATTTTCCGAAATTGACAAAATGGAGAAGTTTAAGACTGTCAATTAGAAAAGGAGCCAAAATAAAGATACTAAATTGTAGCAGACAGATATCGAGTGAGAAAGATACCGGAGAAGCGCCGTTCGAAGCCATGTTAATTGGGATCGACGATTAAGGAAAGATCTATGGTCGATTAAAGGTGAATAATCGCTGATTGATTGATCGAGAGAAGAAGTGGTGTTAAGGTTTTGTTTGGTTTAGGTTTTGAGCTGAAGAAGACGAGATTAAAGAAGAAGGAGAAGAAGATGAAGAAAATGGAGAAGAAGATGAAGAAAATGGAGAAGAAGAAGTTAGGTTGATTGTGTTTCGCGGAATTGAAAATGACCCGTCTTCACTGTACCAACGAGATCAAGTCTGTGTTAACCGGCCGGTACGTTACCGGATCAGATCAACTAATCCGACCGGTTCTTTTGCATTTTTTTTTTTTGCCCAGTAACATTAAAGGACTTTGTTGTCTACAGCCCAGCATGTATGAGAGGTTACCTTATTTTGTATTAACATGTTAATTATGTTATTAAGTTCAATATATATCATGCAAACTAATTAATTAAAACATATTATTATCTCAAACAATCAGTTTTTGCATATGAAAAAAACTATTCACAGCCATATTTACATGATCAAAAATTAATTTTTCCTTAATAAAATCAAACTATCGTGCAATTTATATTGATTAAAATTATTTTAATCCTTCACATCTAAATAAATCATATAATACAAGATATCTAAAATCTGAGAATTATATTACCAATGCAAACAGATTGACATTTAACATATAAAAGCCAAATGCACATATATGAAAATTAATCTTACAGTTGAAACAAGTTGTATGTTTACACATTACCAAACTTTTAAAAAATAAATAATTATGTAGTATCAATTAGACGATTAATATAAAAGGAAATAATTTTTATGTAACACATATGACTCGATTAAAACATGTTATACACAAATAATATCGATAACTTATAACACAATCCCAACTATAATACATAAATATATATATATCACCACAAAAAAAAATCAAAATAAAATAAAACCAATTATTATTGTATTATTAAATAACAAATAATAAAAATATTCAACTCGCGGTGTACCGCGGGTAACAATCTAGTTTCTTAATATTTTTAAATATCTTGTGTTTATATGTCTTTTAAAGAAGATTGTGTTTTACTGTTTAACATGTTAATATTGTTCGTTTCTACAATTTCCTTACTAAAAATACCTTAATCTTTGTGTTTGATATCATGGATTTAATAGGTATTTAACAAGGGAACTACTAACTTTTTCATGTATGTTATGTGAAGGTCGGTATAATTCTTGTTGCTCAGTTTGTTGGAGACACATTATTTCATCTACGGCATATAATATGCAAAATCACTTATAAATGTTTCATTCATTATACATTTTTCTACTATTGATGAAATAAGTATGAAGATAAAAATAAATATGAACTGTCTAAGTTATTAAGCATGCAAAAGACAAGAAAAATGTTTCTCTTTAGTTCAAGAAGAAGACTTTTTAAACCAAGTGATTGTAATGGTCCTCATGGAAGTGATAATAACAAAAGAACCAGTGGATTTAGTAGGGATGGACAGGGATCTGATACCCTAGAATTTTGAGTTACCCAAATATGATCCGTAAAACGACTACTCGGATCCTGATCCGCTAATGTCTTTAAGTATCCAGATCCGACACAAATAGCTAAAATACATATATATATATATTGAAAAAATAAACTATAATAGAAAATATAATAGAAATTGTTCATAATGAGTTTTAAATACTTTAGGACATATTTACTATGTTCGTTCGAAAAACACACCAATTTTAATATAGAGTTTATTTTTGGTGATATATTAAACAATTTTACTGTTTATTAGTATAAAATTAATATAAATCTTCTTCATATAAATTTCATAAAATTATATATAAAACACAGATTCGGGTATACTAACCTTACAATTAAAAATACCTAGAGTGGATTGATTAGATCTTCGATCAGATCTCAGATCCCGAATATTTTGCCTAACCTTACCATAGAATCAAAAGAAAACTATTAGATCAAATTGAGTATTATCTTGAATCGAAAAACGAAAAATTTTGGTTACAACAATTTATCTAGCAAGCTTACTACATCGTTTCATATAAATCTAGAAATAAAATGAACGAAACTAATGGAATAAACTAATTTTTGCATTATAGGAGATACTTGTTCAAAAAAAATATTATCTTGATTTTACTAGAATAAAAACCGAGATCTAAGACTGAAATAAATTTGAATAGGTGATACGAGTTCAATACAAAGATTACCTGGATTTTTTAACGATAATAAAAATCAAGATCTAAGACTTGGATATTGAAATGTTCATTTATGATTTAGTAAATCCAATCTTAATTCAATTTCATAAACGAAACAACTTACAATTGATAATCTTGAAGACAAACTACTATATTGCAAAACTTGACTATCGATTAACAAGTATATGAAAATTTGAGATTAGAGAAGAAAGTTACCTTCAAATCTTTCATGACTTTCTCGATTAGATGAAGTATGACCGATTTCTTTATACTTTTCATAAAATGTTTAGATGGATTTGAAATTTGCTACAAATCATGAATGTTTTGACGGCGAGAAGATTAACATGTTATCTATTTATACAAAATAACTGGTCAACATTATTTTTGGTTAAAATTTTCATTTATTTTGTTTCCGTATATAGGATTTTTCAAAGTAATTGGGCTTGTCATTTGGACCGCATAATATTAATATTAGTTAACTACAAAAAAAGGGATTTTTTTTTTTTTTTTTTAACGTCTGGATTTATTATTTATTGCAAATTATGAGAACTGTTACATAGACGATTCTACAACGGACAATTCCTTCCGACCCTTATTAGATCTACGACAGACGACACCTTCTTCACCTTCTTCACCTTCTTCTTCATACTCACCTCCTTCACCTCCTTCTTTATGCTCTTGATAGACACTTCCCTTATGCGTAGAATCCTGGCGAACGGCTATAATTGTACATCGCTGGAGATCTCCTGCACACTTGCCTCCAATAATCTGCAAATTTATTAATAAATCGCAGTATCTGGGACTCGAACCCCAGACCTCTGGGTGTAAAAGTATTAATTAACCCTTGTTCAACCAATGGGCCAAAGGGGCTTCCACAAAAAAAAAAAAAAAAAAAAAAGAAGGGATTTAAAGTCATTTTTCAAGTTTCCTAAAGTCAGTTTTTAAATGACCCTAACAATATAAAGTCATTTTTGAAAATGATACAACAAATGACTTTTTTTTAGAAACACTTCAAAAAGTGACTTCAAACTTAAAGTCAGAAATCAATATGGGGCATAATTTTTTAATGGGCTTTATATTTTGTCTGAATCCATTTACTTGTCTGAAATCTAGTTATGTTTTTGTCTGAATTTCAGTTTCATTTGTGTCTTTAAATTTTGTCTGAATTAAACCTGTAAAAAAAATGAGGAACAATAACCAAATACATTATATATTTTCATGTTCCAAAGTCAAATAGAAAACAATATTTGATCACAGTCTGATACAAGAATATCTGATTCAGCTATAAAAAATAAAAACATATGATATGCTATATCTGATCATATTTCTATGCACTTCTTCTTCTAGTACCCTTGTACTCATCCAATTTCTATGCACTTCTTCTTCTAGTACCCTTGTGAACTGAAACAAAAACATCTACTATACATTTTTGCAACACTTTTTGGGGATCCTAATCGGGTCAAAATTTGTTTAATTTTGACCCGGAAATTTAATGTTTTTGACCCGGAAAAATCAATCTCGGATTTTACCTTAATTGAGCATTTTACCCGAAATCTTTCACCAAATGCTTCCATATTTGCTGCTACCTACATTCAAAGCTTAAATGATTAAGTTTCTCATATTTGAAAGATTTAAAGATATATAGAATATATATAGTTATAAGAAATTGATCCTAAATACAAAATGTTTCCTATTAAAAGGCGAGAGAAACGATTTCATCTAGAATCTGTATAACTAATTGATCCTATAAACGAAATTATTAGTTTGAGTTTAGGAAAATATCAGCCATATATATCTTTTAAACAAACCAATATTCTATAATTAAATTGTTTCCTATTTAAATGGTAAAGATTTTGAGTCCATTAATATTTGTTTCCTAAATAAAATGAACCATATCAAATCGACATTAATCAACAACTGATTTTTAAGTAAATGACTAAAGCATATTCTTTAAACATGCTATATTCAATTCTTAATTTCTCGAAGATATCTTGACATTTATTTCGGATTTCTTATTATGTAAATGTTAGTTAATGATATCTAACAAATCTGGCTTGATCACAAAGCTATTTTCGAATTTTTATAAAACCTAAGGCCAAAAGACTATAACCTCTATAAATAGGTTTTCGATAACAGAAAATTATCACATCAACAGAGATTTTACCTTTTAACACAATAAAAGAAGACTTTTCAGAAATCAATGGCTGCTTCATTCTCCAATCTCATAGATTTGAGACTTTACAAAGCTTCATGTGCGTCCAAGTTTAAGATCCTGCATTCATGGACAATATACTGTCAAAAAGGGAGACTCTTGATATGGTCTAGACTGATGAGGAAGTCAGTTTTCATGTACTGAAATTTGGCTCTAAACCTTTTTCTTATTAACTAACTTGATATGTTGTATGTCTTAGGGAGCAAAGACAACTCTTTTAAACTATGATAACTTGATCTGCATACGAGGAATACCGAGAAAATCAGGTAGGTTGCATCTATCTTTTACAAACTATGATAATTTGTTAAATCATGTTAAGCTATTGATGGGATCATGATGATCTGTGTTACCTTTTTTGTTGTTTCTTCTCATTTTGCTTATCTTACTGATGTTTCAGATCTTCATTCACACATATCAGACTAGCAAATCCGTGTAAAAATCTTGAAAATCTGGAAGCAAAAGGGAGTTCAGGATGAAGCAATCGAGTTATAATTCCTTGATGATAAGGTACTATAATTAGCTAGCAAAAATCTTATTCATCTTTTTTATTTCTACATCTATATTTAGCGAGTTCTGTTTTTATTTGTTTTAGATTCAATATTACTAATGGGGAAGGTTGTTCTCAAGTATCTTTGATCCACAAATTCCAGAATTTACAAGATTAGGCAAACGTAACCTTATTCTAACCAAGGTAAATAATTAGTGTTGGGTGTTTGGCAACAAGAACATCATTTAGTTTACTTTAAAAAAATAACAATACGTACTTAGAGCTACTGGATTGATTGTTATCAAGCATTGGTCTATAAAACTATAACTATAAGATAGATGCATAAACGGATCCGAGAGAAAGAGATTACCATTTCTTGCATGTGCTAATTATATTAGAGTTATTAAATCAACTGGCCAGAGATTTTGAGAACCTGAAATTGAACAAAGACAACGCCTGTTAGAACAGGAGATTATGAAGCATCTTATAAAGAAAAGTCCGCCCAGAGAGACTTAGAACAAAAAAATTGAACGAAGTGGTTGAGAAATCAGAAACCAAAGATTCAACTAAGCATGTGATCTCTTACGATTAAAGTCAAATTGAATGAAACAACGACGGGTAGTCTGAGAAAATATATCCCGTCGTTGCAACGACCTCTCCTCCCGCATATAGGATGCTCTTCTCTGTAATAATCGCTTCCATATTGATTCAAATCTGTCGATGCTTTGATTCGGGAGGCTGAACTAACTGTCTGAAATCGAACAGCAAGACTTCGCCAATCAAATCCCCATAGAGCTTCTGAAATGCTTCAGACATGGTTCTCTGTTTGACCTCCTTCAACCTCCATTATCGACTCTTCTTCTCTGTTCAATCGATTCTTCATCTCAGCCTCGTGGAATCCGTACATGATTACTCTCCTTCTTGGGCCATCTCTTCTTTCTAGCCACCATTGGGCTTTTTCTGATTCAAAATTGGCTCTCCTTCGAAGTGTATTGGACTACGTAGCCATTGGGCCATGTAACATTTTAATTCTCATGCTTTTAGTAGAATATCTTTTATCCCAACAAAATGTAGTAGACTAAAATATTTTACATTATATTAGTTTTGGTATAATATAATATTTTTTTAAACGAGTTCTTTTCATTATTTTAAATATATATTACTAATCTAAAGATGAAGTGGATAAAATAAATATATTTTTAAACATATTATAAATATTTATTATATCTAGCCTAATTATTTATTTCGAGTAAAATAAATTATTTATTTCATGAAATACATTATTATATTTTGAATCAAACTGTTATGTGATTGTGTGAACCATTTAAAATAAAAAATTTAAATTTATTCGAATGATATGTTTTTTAAATAAATGTATTATTAAAAAAAATAACAAAATGATGTTTAATTTCACGTGATGGGTTATATGGTGATTGGTGAGACGGGTTGTAGCAATATGGTATATCACGGGTGAAATTCTAAAATTAACAATCAAAATACAATTATACAATCTTAAACATTTAACAAAACAAATAATATTAACAAAACAAATAGGGAAATTGTTAAAAATGCCCTTTTTGGTGTGCCCCTTTTCAAAAATGCTCCTTTTAGATGTCCATTTTCAAAAATACCCCTTTTTTAATCTGAAATTTTTATAAAGTTTTATTAGGTTTATAAGGTACTTATGGATTGTAACTACTACTTGAAGACTCGATCCAAGTATTTATAAGGTTTTATAAGGTGTTTTTAAAGGTTTTACAAGTTATTTTAAAGGATTTTTAAGATTTTTCAAAGGTTTTACAAAATATTTTAAAGGTTTTTAAAGGTATTTAAAATGCATTTATAAGGTATTTATAAAGTATTTATAAGATTTTAGATACATAGAAATGTAGTTTGTGTATGTTTTAATAATGTTACATACATATTTGGGTAAATCTTATATTTTTAAGAGCATTTTTTATAAGGTTTTAAAGAAGGGGCATTTTTGAAAAGTGGCATTGAAAAATGGGCATTTTTGTAAAAGTCCCAAACAAATATAACTTAAATTTTATATTTTTAGTTATAAATAAAATTTACATGCTGTGTACCTAAAATCAAACATAAGTCTATACCAATAAAACATAAAAAAAAAAAAAAATTAATACAACAATAACACAATATATATATACCCAGTGGTATACCAAAAATCTATATAACAAAAAATATCATAAGTTTATAACAAAAAATAATTCAAGAAAACCAGATAAAAGACAAAATAACATTAGACTACATAATCTCGGAAATTTACGACTAACTACAAACCGTAGACTATTAATCATCTTTTTTTTTTTTTTTCGATAACCGAATGTCCTGGCCCCACCGAAGTGGTCCAGACTAGAGACCGAACCCTTACGGCACGGACTCGGCCGCGATTAATCATCTTTTTATAATCAACAAAAACAAAAACAACAACAACAACAAGAAATACTATACACAAAAAATTCATCAGTTTCTAAAAACTAAGCATAAATAAAAAAAATTAACCCGCGGTGTACCGCGGGTCATATCCTAGTATAATGTAGTCTCAGTTTGGTTATAGACGGCAACAACACCATCTATAATGTATCTCTGAAATCTACAACTTAGCTTTATACACTACCTATAACACTACTCAAATCAACACTACCTATAACACTACTCACATCAAATTCCAACACAAGAGAGAGAGAGAGAGACAAGAGACAAGAGAGTTAGTACCTTACTTCAGTATCTTCCTTCAGTTTTCGATTTAACAAGAACAAAAAGAGCATCTGTCACGATTTCTAGCTTATCTTCAAGTCCTTTCAAACGGGTCTTTAGCTCCAAAATCTCAGCATTAGACGACATCACAGATTCCTGATCCAAAAGATACTTGGACGGTGTTACTCCACGTCCAACACATCGAACTCGACCTGTAGGCTCAGAACCAAACACTTGTTCAAATGCATCATATGGTCTAGACTCAGTATTGGATGCTTCATCTTGTATATTCTCAGTCATTACTTGGGAAAGCTTATCCTGCAAAAATAATGAAACAGAGATTCATAAGTTACAGAGATCATCAGGCATATAAAACAGACAAGTTACAAGTTACAGAGATCAACCATCAATCTAAAAGCAAAACTGACCATAGTGAAACAGCAAGTTACAAGTTACAAAACAGACAAGTTACAAGTTCAAAGTTACAGAGATCAACCATCAATCTAAAAGCAAAGCTGACAACTTACCACAGTGATTCTTGCTTCGTTGCTCAATAAACTTCCATCTGATCTAGTCCTTGATGCAATAAAAAGTTCAGCTCGATTTGGTTCTTTGCCTGTCTCCTCTTCCTAAATGTACAAATGCACCAAGTTAAAGAGGATTGACAGAATCATAGTACTAATTAATGCAGAATAAAGATTGACTAAACGTACCATCTCATTAGCTTTTCTTGCTAAACTCTTTTTTCCAAGTGTATGTGGCATTTTATGATTGTTTCGACTATTAATATTACGCTCTCTCACTCTCTATATTGTAACAAAGCAGTACATAGTTATTTGTATGTGATATATATAAACTATAAAGTAGTTGTGGAATAGATTTTACCTTAGCCTTATCAGTGAACTGCATTTCCACAAATTCTTTCCATTGATCTTCAGGAATTAGTCCTGGTCTTGCTTCAAATGCTTCCTCTATAGTATTTCTTCTGTACTTCATCCAAATGCGTTGTTTCAAGTCTCTGCATCTGACTCCTAATGCAGATAAAACATATTTCTTCCTCCTCCTTGGATTATCAAACCAGAACTTTTTCTGTGTTAATGTAAAAATGAACAGAAAAGATGGTGAGAGCTTATCCAAAGTAAAGTCTAATAGTTAATAGGTAATGAAAATACCTGAATCACTTTCCAAGCCATTTCTTTTCTGTAATTGGGAACTTTGCATGCTCAAAAGCTTCTTTCAAAAGGTCAAGTATCATTGACATTCCTTTGTCACTGATTCTAGTTATACACTTGATGTGATACAACTTGAGCATGAATGATAACTTGCTAAAAGAGTGACACCCTTCATACAAAGCTTCATTGCAGTCTGCTAGCAAATCATCAAACACCTCATTTTGCTTTGAATGATCCTCCATAGTAGGCATACTAGCAGCATCATCGTTAAAACTATTACTCATACTTGGAAAAACATCTCCAAGCAGATTCATAGTCGGGTTTTCAACATGATTATCATCAGATTCATGTTCTAGTCTCACTTCTTGCTCTTGAAAATCCAGTTCTTCACCATGGAGATACCAATTTGTATATGTAGGCAGAAAACCGTGAAAGACTAAATCACCCTCAATCTCAGTCATATTCTTGTGTTTAACAAGAAAACAACGTTGACAAGGACATTTGATCATATCTGTCTTACTATAACCAAAAGCAAAATCCAAAAACTCTTTGACTCCATTTATGTAGTCTTGAGATATACGATGTTTTGTAATCCAAGACTTGTCCATTCTCAATTCTGAAACTATACAAGTTCAATCAATAAACAAACACACTCTAACTTCCATAGAAATGGAAATTGGAAACCACAAACATAGTATCGATAACTCATGGAGTCATAAAAATATCAGTTAAACATATATTCTTATTGAGACAAAATCCAGAAGCAACAAACGTGTTATTATAATCAATCAAACGTGTTAAACAAAATTCAATGCTTATCAGTAAAATACAAATCCAGAATCAAAACATGTATAATTATATATCTCACAACACTCACAGCACATCACAGAGATATATTATAATCAATCAAACGTGTTAAACAAAATTCAATGAATTGTGTGTAAAATACAAATCGAGAATCAATTTCACTCATTTTCAACAAAAATTTAAAACAAAATTCACAAATCCAGAATCAATTTCACTCACGCAAGAAGCAAACAAGGAAAACATGATGAATTGTGTGTGTTGTTCAGATTCTTTGATGAAGCAACTAAGAGCTTCAGTATCTCTTTCAAGGATATGTTAATGTTCATGTTAAAGTCTCTTAGTTTTTTTTCCTTTCGAGAACCATAGCATAATCAAAACTTCAATAAAACAAACACAAATCTCAAATAGGCTAATAGTCGACAATCAATCTAGAGGGAGCAAGTGAATGGTACCTTGAATTTTGGAGTCGGCGAGAAAAAATCAAATCGCGATTGATGAGATCGATGAACGATTCGGGATCTATTGAGATTGACGAACGCTTGAAATCTACTTAGAAATTCATAGAAACGAAAAACCCCATGATTTGTTCGATGACACTGAAGTTCTTCGAAGAAGAAGATGCTCGTATTTTCTGGGTTTGAGAAGCTTCGGAGAAGAAGATGCTCGTATGTTCTCCGAAGAAGAATGCTCGTGTTTTCACTAAGTCTTTAGTGGTTGGGCTTTAATTCGAATAATAGCCCACCAAATTAAATCTGTCAAAAAAATAGCCCACCAATTTGAATCATATTTGCGTTGGTTTTTGCAGTCGGTTACTAAACCGACTCTAGATCCCTTCTTTTTAAACAACTTTACGTCATTTTCTTAAGTAACGTTAATTAAGTGACTTTACATTATAGATTTCTTGTAGTGGTTTTTGGGCCAATGAATAAATGTTTAGTAATAAAAGTACTCTATAATAATACGCATGAGGTTAATAAATAAATCTATACTATTAATTGGGAAGCATTGGATAATAAATAACCTTATCAAGGGTAAAGAATTACAAAAAATGCCATTACAAATTTTGTATTCAAAGAGTAATTAAAAGGTATCGTGGAAGGATAAAATGGCACATTTGCTGGTTAATGAGACGCGGATCTTGGGTTATTGGGTCGGATCTATATTTATACTCCTTTGGTAAAACACGCGGATCTTGGTACTTAGCATTCGGATCCGTTATACTCGCGGATCTCATCTGATTGGGCTTCGTGGATCATGGTATTTCTGATGTTCTCGAATATACTCTTTGAGATCTCCTGAAGTTAATGCCATAATCAAATTAGATTCAATCACTCAAAAGAGATTTCTATAACAAACAAATCCAATACAATCTGATTAGTAAATAAGGAATTATCTCTTCAAATACGAATTCAGTTATTAGATTTTACCAAACATAACAAAATCTATATATTCAAATACTAACAAACAAGCATATACCTTAACAATCCTTATTCTTAAATATATTACTTTGATATGATTCTCTAAACCCTAAAAAGGCTAGCCGACCTTGCTTATTATAAATATAGAATATCAAATGCCAATGAAGATACACACTAACCTTTCTTACCGAAAACACTTCTGTTCTTGCTCCTTTAAAGAAAATGGCTGTAAATCTTGGTATCGCCAATCTTGACGACATCAAACCCTTCAAAACAAGTTGGAAAATCCAAGTTAAAATTGTGCATTTGTGGACTCAATACACGCAATACACTGGGGAAACAATGGAAATGATTCTCGCTGATATAACTGTAAGTATATATTTTATTTTGACTAGATCTTATACTAATTACAATCTTATAATAATCATTAAGGTGATCCAATTATTAACACATGTGTATTTATTTTCTGTACAGGATACTTTGATTCATGCTACTATTAAATGTATTAAATGACTGCAAACCAGGTGACTCCACTTCTTTTTCAAAACCTATATGACTATGCTTTGCAAGAGTCATTTAATGTAAGAGGTAATTATTACTATTATTCTGTAAGAATTGATTGTTATAGTTCTATTTATACTCTAATAATCTTCTTCCTTTTTTTTATCTGCTTTTACTGGTAAAAGTTTATTTCTAACATGCATTTGGTGTTACTGAAATTATTTTACAGAGAACAAATGATGTTGTTTAGAATCGCGTATCTATAATTTTCATCAGAATTTTTTTTCAAGAATCTCAAACATTCAATTCAAAACACCTTAACTTTGTTTTCAAAAGTTACTGTAATATGAAGTTAACTTTTTCATATAAATAATCAGTAAGGATAATTAAGTATTATGAAAAAATAGCAGAAGTTAATGTATTGCTCATCTCTAATTCTGTTAACTCATTTTAACAGACAATGACAACAAAAAATAAATTTTATAACAATTCTACTAATTCTAAATGTATAACAGCAGCTATCCATTCGTAACAATTAACAACTAAACAAAAGTATGCAATCCTTATCATCTCACTAACCTTTAACATTGCTTTAAGCTGTCTGAATACTGTCTGAATAGTCTGAATAGCTCCAAAGACGACATCAATAGAAGCCTCATCCATAAGAATTAAACATGGAGAATATGCTTGGCCTGTATGCATTTAACATTTAAACTCTAATTTAGTAAAATCATTTAATATACAATGAAAAAAAAAAACGTAATATATAACTTTGTCTCAAATTCAATAAGTATAACAATAGCTAAATATTCTTATCAACTAAACAAAAGTCCTTATCATCTCACAAACCTTTAACACTGTTTCATGATTCTGAATAGCTCAAAAGATGACATTGAAACTCCCTTCTTTATAAGATTTAAACTCTGACATGAATACTGGCATGTATACATTGAACTTTCTATCATCAGGACCACATATTTATAAACAACTATGGGTTTCTCATAATCGCAACATAAAACTTATCTTCTTCATAAACATCTTCTTTTGGCATCATCATGTTTGTAATTATGTGAAATATATATAAAATTATATATATATATAGACAAATTGTCATTATCATGTAACAAAATCTACTGTCAAAATCTATACACAATCCAGCTTATGAATATATTGGATTTAATATCCGAATATATGTTTATCTATTTCTCCAAACACATGGAGATAAAAGACTAACAATGATTGTCACGAACAAACTAAAATTAAACAATCACGATTTAGGTTTTCTTGACAAAACAAAATTGAAATCAAAATTTAGAGGCTTCAATTGCCAATACTTACCCATATAAGATCGGGTTCTTGACAATCGCTACCCAAGAGTTCTGTTCATTTATAAAACTTGAAAGATTGGAAATTGAATCAAAACATTTAGAAAAAGTAAAAGACAAAATCTGAATCAATAATAAGCTTACCCCTTTGTAGAATTCCGATTTAACGATGAACAGATGATAAACGGAGATGTGGTATCTTTATTATCAGACAATTTTGCATCATAGGCTTAGATCGAACAAGCGACTGAGATTTTTAGGGTGTGTTTTAGAGAGGAATAGACAAGAAAGTTCTAAAAACATCGGCCCAAAAAAAAATAGTCGTATAGTTTGCCAAAAAAAGAGAAGAAATACAATCATATAGTTAATACAAAAACAATCGAATATAGTCTACTCTATATGTATTCCGGCCCAAACAAAATGCAGTTATGGGCCACTATATTTAAATTTGGGTATAGCCTTTTTAAAATTTACAAGTTATCTTTGTTTAAACAATAATGTAGCATTAACAAATAATTATTTTACATTTTATTAGAATATGATAATTCTAAAAAAATGAATATTACTATCATAACTATTAATCACCAAAATTCTTTTTTTTTTTTTTTCAAACAACTTATTTTCATTCATCCAATAGAAACAAGGTTCAAAGTAGCCAGGGGTACAAGGATAGAAAGGCTTAAAACAAAGTAGCAACAACAAACAAAGGTTAAAGCAAATGCTACACAAAAATAGCAAAAATAGTTCGACAAGGGATCCATGAGAGCTTGGAGGCCAAAGCTATGAAGCAAATTGGTGCAAATGATAACACGGTTTGTCGAAGAGTCATCCACGGACGAGGCGTTAGATGATACAATAGTCACGGTCAAAAGACTAAGTGACGTTGAATAGAGTTCCATAGCCGAGGTTCTCGCCGGTACGAGAAGAGCGAGTTGGAATTGCTCATCGGCAAAGAGAGAGGTTAAGCTGGTTCTGTCGTCGAGTGAGGTTAGAGGGAAAGAGTTGAGGAATTTTAGGTAACCACCGCTCCATAGAGACGGGATCATAATGCCATAGTTCCTCAAACCTTTGATTTCATGAATATCAACCTTAAAAACGTTGGATAACACTTGTTCAGATTCTGTATTCAGAGGAAACGGGGAAAAGGGATTGGAGAAGTTTCGGTAATCAGCTCTCCTTAGAGAGAAGATCATAATGCCGTTACTCTCCAATCTAGTAACATATCTAGAATCTAGATACAACATACCAATTAGCCTAAGGCTTTGATGAATAGATGAAGTACTTGGGGATTTGCAATTGACCAAGGTTAGAGAAATACAATTACATGCCCATCGCAATGATATCGACGTAGGACTTGGTCGGAGTCCTCGGCCAGTCAAGTCACTAAATCGAGATGTCAAAGATAATGGGCTAAGCAAAAGTTTAGGAAAAACAGACCTGGACCAAGCAAATGGAAAACTTGGGCTGTAGCTTTCTGTGATGGGCCGAAAGATAAAGTCAATTGGGCCCAATTGAGCCCAGTCCAAAACAAGAAACCCTAGGATAACTTTGGTTTGCGAAGCTCTGCTGTACACCGCCGCCATCATCACCAGACAAGGCAGTCCAAGAATAACAACGCTAATCGACATATGCTGGTGCGTGGAACCTTCATGTAAAGGTTGAGATCTAGAGTATCTTGGCGGAGCGATGAGAAAAGATTTTGATTTGTGAGGTAAGGCACCGCTGGGAAAAGTGAGATCTTCCTTCTTCTATTTCGACATTGATTTAAGTAGAGGGGAAGGCTGGATGAAGGTCGTCGGGGACCGCCTTCGTTCTCTGTCACAGATTCGTTCGGAGCCGTCGAAACCCGTCGAAAGATTGGGTTTTAGAGATGATTGAGAAAGTGACCAAAAGAAAATAATCGAGAGATTTAGGAGAAGCAGCTTAAAGGGGAAAGAGGTGTCCCGACGCCGGCAAGCCAAAGCTTCGCCGGCGTCAGAAAACGGGATCGGAAAACTTGCTTCGATAATCGTGCCTGGGAGAAAAAAAAGAATCACCAAAATTCTAAGACTGTCCAAATTATTTATCATTCACCATAACCAAATTACTAATTTATATAAAACACTTTAAACTAATGTAAATAAAACATAAAATCTGTAACACTTACCTTTCTGTTCACAATTTATAATTCATCAAACAGAGAACAAATTTGTCGATTTTGTTCATTTAGAACAAATTATTATTATTTTTTATTTTAAAAGAAAAAAAAAGGAAAAAAGAAGCGGCGATGATGTCTGATACTTTTCGGATCTGAGATGGTTCTTGATCTGAGATGGTTCTTCATCTGTTGTTAATGGTTGATCTCAAGGAAAGATCTCCGGTTGATTTCACGGTTATAGTGGAATTTGATTTTTCGGTTTTGAAAAGGGATCTCTTTCACAAGAGAGATTTGGTTCGATTGGAAAAAGGTAGATCTGTTGGGATCCTGTTTGATCAATCTACGAGCATTAGTGAGGGCTTCTCTGAAAAGGCACAAAGAGGTTTTAATCATCTTCAAAGGTTTTGGTTAGGATTCGGAGTTAAGATCTTGATTTGCTTTGATTCACAAGACATGTCTAAGGAAAGGAAGGGTATCAATCTCGCAATCAAAGGTCTGAAGTGGATTAATGCTGTATTAAGAAGAGCCATCTTTGTCTTGGTTATGGCCACAAAATCCGGGTTTTTACGGTTGGAACGGATCGAGAGCTTATGTCTTAATTTCAGCGGATCTGTGATTTATTTGGTGAGATACTCTTACATCAAGGGTTTGGAGTATAAATCAGAGGTACGAATTGGAGGTTCTATTCATCACAACATATTCTCAAAGTTTCAGGGTACCAAAAGCTTTATTCTAAGTCAATTTCTCAAAGTTTTTGAGTTTATTTGGGTTTTTTGGTCTCCTGGGTTTGTATCTTTTCGGATTTGCTTCGGGTTAGGGAAAGAGATGACTCAAAGCGATTTGGTTAATCAGGGCAGCAACATGAGTAACACCATGAAGCTTAAGATCAAGGTTCCTCGTTTTGATAACACTTCTCTGATCGAGGGCTATTCGAAGACTCTCATCGGCAGATGTATGAATCCAGCAATGCAGGATATGAAATCCTTGCTGTTCATGTTGCCAAGGATTTGGAAATTAGAGGACAGAGTTGTCGGTGCTGACTTGGGTCAAGGTCGGTTTCAATTCGATTTTGACCATGAAGAGGACATCCAGGAGATCATGAAGGTGGAACCTTTCCATTTTGATCATTGGATGCTGTCTTTGGTTAGGTGGGAACCAGTGGTGGATCGAAGATACCCATTTCTCATCACTTTCTGGATTCGGGTCATGGGGGTGCCTCTACACTTCTGGGCGGATGAAACATTCCGGAGTATTGGTTCAGATCTAGGTGAGGTCCAAGCGGTAGACTTGGACATGGGAAGGGTACAGGTTAAGCTTGATGGGTTTAAACCATTGTGTTTTGAGGCGGCGGTGGAGTTTCACAGTGGTGAAGAGACGATGGTCTCGCTGAGGTATGAGAGACTTTTTGGTTTCTGCCGGAAATGTCACAGTCTTTGTCATGAACAGATGCGGTGTCCAGTTTTTGGGGATAAGGGAAAGCAGAATATTCACAAAGAGGATCCAAAGCGGGATAATAAGCTTCAAAGCTACAAAGGTGCTACCATTAATGGTCTCGTTCCTGGGAATTCTTCGGGTTCGAATGGAGCTGTCTCCGCAGAATCTTCCCAAGGACCATCTGCGGTTGAAAACAGGGCTGTAATTTATCAGGACAACTCGCACCGGTCTAAGCAGATTTCTGGTACCAAGGCTAAGAAGGGGAGAAGGAATCCATTTCTGGCTCCTATTCAAGCGTCAACAACCCATTTGGCGGTTCAAGTAACTGGTTTATCTTCGTTAAAAACGGACACGGTGGGGATGAGTCTCTCCGCTCATGAGAAGAAGATGCTAGAGGCTTTTCTAGTCTCTGATTCGGGGAAGACGGTGACAGATTCGGGTACTCTTGGTGCTAATATGGAAGGGCGTTCTAGTGACACAATCCCAAATAAGGTGGTGCGTAAGAATCTCTTTTCGGGTCCTGAAGAAGTTACTTTTAAGAGCAGGACAGAGAATACTCTCGGGTTGGCAGAACAACAAGATCTTTTCTCGGATGATTTAAGTCAGTTGCTTGCTCAGGATTTTCCTCTCGTAGGAGAATCTTCTCTGAATTTTATGGATACCATAATGGAGGAGAAAGAAAGTGGTGTGGAGATAGCCCATGAGGAGGGAGAGTTTAAGGCAGAGAATGAAGAGGATATTAAAGGGGATCACGAAGGAGATAAAATTGAGGAAGTGGTCATTCCGGTCACTGAGAAGGATGCAAGTACAGTTTCTGTTTCGGATACTGTCCCAAAGGAACAAGAACATGAAGAGGAAAAAGAGGAAAACTCGCAGGGAGAAGATGATTTGGAAACGGATCAACCTGCAAAAAGAAAAGCGGTTAAGAACAAAGGGATTTTGGTAGGAATTAGCTCCAGGAAGAGGAATTATTTGGCATCACCTCGCAAACGATCGGTTCCAAAAACTGGTGGCCCGACGGTGGGTTCTGGATCTCTTCAAGGGGAGAAACCTCCTATTAAACATTGATTGAATTAATGTCTCTATCAGTTTGGATGGGGAAGTGGTCGAATTTCAATTTCTTAGAAATAAGTTCTTTACAAGAACATGATTTTCTGTATTCTTTCAGTTGTCATTGTTGTTCGGTAAATCCGAATTATGTCGGTACGGTCTCTTTTTATTTTCTCCTTGCAAGATGTAACTTACAGATTCTTTATGTGTTTCATATAATCTGTGAGCTCAAAGTAATAAAGGAAAGTTATTTTTTCCATCGGTTTATGTCACATGTTCTGTTCTTAAAATTTTTGGTTTACTTTTGGTTTTCTTATTTATCAAACCAAAGGAATCTCAGCGGTTATATGTTTGGTTTTGTTATGAAATTTCTGTTCAATAACGAAGGAGTTAGGTCCACTTTAAATATTACATGGCATATGATTGTTACATATAAGTTAAATTCGGTTTGGTTTAATGAGGTAATATACGAGAAGGAATTTTCAAATGGCTTACGCAAGGCTCTTGTATTTAATGCTGGGTTGGGTCAAATGGAAAATAAACACAAATTTGAAATCCAAATCGATTTTGAATACTCTTCCGGTGATAGGAGAAGGAGGACGTTGAGTACTCTTCCATGGGTTATTGTGGGTGGTCGGAATATTTCTAAAAGTTATGATGTGGGTCGGTTGATTTTGGATTTTGAGTGTATGGAGTTGAGTTTCATTGGTTGTAACAAACGTTTTTACAATAGTTTGATTTCGGGTTTTTCATGGTTGGATGTGGATACTTTGAGGGTAAGAATATCAATGGTCAATTGTAATTTGGTTTCTCTAAGAAATAATCAAGGGAATGAAGGGCATAACCCGACGCACCATGGCACGGTGAAGAGATTAACAGGTGGACGCAACCCACTTAATCGAAAGGTTTATAATAAATGAAAGTTTTAAGTTGGAATTGTCAAGGGTTAGGAAATAAGGCAACAATTGGGTATCTTCGGGATTTGTGGAAGCAACATAGGCCGGATTTTTTATTTCTGTCGGAAACTAAACAATCCTCTTCTTTTATGGAAAAATTTGTAGGTCACTTTGGTTATAAAAATTTTAAAACGGTGGATCCTATTGGTTGTAGTGGCGGTTTAGCCCTTTTTTTTAATAATGATTATCATGTTTCGGTTTTATTTGCAAGTAATCGTGTGATCGATATTGAAGCAAACTATAAGGGTAAAGTAATTTATCTCACTTTTGTTTATGGAGACCCGGTTCCTAGTAAGCGGGAACAAGTGTGGGAGCGGTTAACTAGAACCGGTTTATCTCGGGATTCTCCGTGGTTTTTAATTGGTGATTTTAACGAATTAACTGGAAATCATGAAAAGCGAGGGGGTAAATTAAGACACGCGTCTTCTTTTATTCCGTTTAATCTAATGATTCAAAATTGTGGTCTTCTGGAATTTCCTTTTATTGGCGATTGGTTGTCTTGGCGGGGGTGGCGGGATAAAAAACCAATACGATGTCGTCTAGATCGGGCTCTAGCGAATGAAGATTGGCATGAATTATTCTGCAACACATTTGTAGAATATTTACAAATGGTAGCTTCTGACCATTCACCGGTCTTAGCTACGATTGCGGATAAGATGCCACGCGGGAAACATAGTTTCAGGTTTGACAAAAGGTGGATAGGGAAAGAAGGTTTACTGGAGACAATTGCAGATGGTTGGAATTTTGATTCTGAACCAGGCGACGGGAAATTTGTGGAAAAGTTGACTAATTGTCGGCGAGCTATTTCGCAATGGCGACGAGAGTTGACTCCCTATGGTCGGCAAACGATTGAAGATTTAAAATCGGAACTATATGCGGCGCAAAGAGACGATAGGCGGTCACGGGAAGAAATTACGGATTTAACATTACGGCTGAAGGAGGCCTATCGGGACGAGGAATTGTACTGGCACCAGAAAAGCAGAAGCTCTTTGATGCAATTAGGGGACAATAACTCAAAATATTTTCACGCTTTAACGAAGCAAAGACGGGCGAGGAATCGAATCACGGGTTTACATGATGAGAATGGGACATGGTTAACGGAAGATAAAGAGGTTCAAAATATAGCGGTTTCCTACTTTAAGACTTTATTCACTACAACAAAACCTGAGATTTTTGAGGATGCATTGGAAGAAGTACAAAGTCTGATCACGGATCAGAATAATGATTTTTTAATAGCCCCGGCAACAGAGGGTGAAGTGAGAGCAGCACTTTTTATGATGCACCCGGAGAAGGCACCGGGGCCAGATGGTATGACGGCTTTGTTTTTTCAGAAAGCATGGGCTACCATTAAAGTAGATCTTTTATGTTTGGTTAATTCTTTTTTCGAGGATGGGAATTTTGACAAACGGTTAAATACGACAAATATTTGTCTTATTCCAAAAACGGAAAGACCGACTCGGATGACGGAACTACGACCTATTAGTCTTTGCAATGTTGGTTACAAGATTTTATCAAAGATTCTTTGCCAAAGACTAAAGACAGTACTACCAAAACTGATCTCGGAAACACAATCAGCTTTTGTAGAAGGACGGTTAATTTCGGATAACATTCTTATTGCACAAGAGATGTTCCATGGGTTACGAACTAACCCATCATGTAAAGGAAAATTCATGGCAATTAAAACTGACATGAGTAAGGCTTATGATAGAGTGGAATGGATGTTCGTTGAAAAAGTTTTAACCAAACTGGGGTTTTGTGAAAAATGGATTAGTTGGATAATGTGGTGTATCAGTACTGTCCAATATAGGGTTCTTCTTAATGGACAACCTCGAGGACTAATAGTACCAGAGAGGGGTTTACGGCAAGGAGATCCGCTGTCTCCTTATCTATTTATTCTTTGTACTGAAGTATTAATTGCGAACATACGGAAAGCAGAACGGGATAAATTAATTACGGGTATCAAGGTGGCAACTGCAAGCCCATCGGTTTCTCACCTGCTTTTTGCGGATGATAGTCTATTTTTTTGTAAGGCTAACAAGGATCAGTGTGGGGTAATCTTGGGGATCTTAAAGCAATATGAAGCGGTCTCGGGACAACAAATAAATTATTCCAAATCTTCGATCCAGTTTGGGTATAAGGTAGATGACGGTGTGAAGGAAGATATCAAATCTACCTTAGGTATCTCTAATATTGGTGGTATGGGTTCATATCTTGGGTTGCCAGAAAGTCTCGGTGGTTCAAAAACAAAAATTTTCTCTTTTGTTAGAGACAGGTTACAGACAAGGATTAACGGATGGTCGGCAAAATTTTTATCAAAAGGTGGGAAAGAAGTGATGATTAAATCGGTAGCTGCGGCATTACCAACTTATGTTATGTCGTGCTTCAGACTACCGAAAACAATCACTTCTAAACTCACTAGTGCGGTTGCTAATTTCTGGTGGAGCTCGAATGGTGCCTCCAGAGGTATGCATTGGATGGCTTGGGATAAATTATGTATTAATAAATCGGAAGGAGGGATAGGATTTCGAAACGTCGATGATTTTAATTCGGCCTTACTTGCAAAACAGTTGTGGCGGTTGATCACGGTTCCGGATTCTCTCTTTGCGAGGGTTTTTAAAGGGCGGTATTACAGGAAATCCAATCCTTTGGAAAATATAAAGTCATATTCCCCATCGTATGGGTGGCGGAGTATATGCTCAGCTAGATCTCTGGTAAATAAAGGACTTATTAAAAGAGTCGGATCTAGGAATTCCATCTCAGTTTGGGAGGATCCGTGGATTCCAGCTCAATTCCCGAGACCAGCAAAAAGTAATGGATCTATTAATGACCCATCTTTAAAAGTTAACATGCTTATAGATAGTCGATCTAATTTTTGGGACATTGATCTCCTCAAAGCGGTCTTTGACCAGGAAGATGTCGAGTTAATAAGTGCCCTACCGGTGGGTGCGCCAACCAAGGAGGACACCTTGGGTTGGCATTTTACAAAATCCGGCAAATATTCAGTTAAGTCGGGGTATCATACCGCACGGTTGGATAAGTTGGAAACCAACTCATCTTTCATTGGGCCAGATTTCAATAAGCTAAAGGCTCATACTTGGAAAGTACAGTGTCCACCTAGGATACGTCATTTTTTATGGCAAATCTTAACGGGTTGTGTACCGGTTACAGAGAACTTACGAAAAAGAGGAATTGATTGTGACACTGGTTGTGCTAGATGTGGTGCACTAGAGGAAACAGTCAATCACACACTCTTTCAGTGCCATCCTGCAAGACAGGTTTGGGCACTTTCTCAGATTCCTACGGTTATGGGGACTTTTCCCACATATTCTATTTATGCAAACTTGGATCATTTATTTTGGAGAATACCATCGGAGTTTGATTCTATAGCTTTTCCTTGGATTATTTGGTATATTTGGAAAGCACGGAATGAAAAATTGTTTGAAAATGTGGATAACGATCCGTTAGAGGTTTTACGGTTAGCGGAAAGAGAGGCACAATTGTGGCACTCAGCTCAAGTGGAGCTTCATACTGAAACTCAGGCTTCAGTGGAATTTCCAAATCGGCCTCAAACGAGGGGGGTGTCCCTAGATTCGGATTTTACAGGATACCGTTGTTTTGTGGATGGATCCTGGAAAGACAGCGACAAGTTTTCCGGGATAGGGTGGTTTTGTACACCATCAAACGGTGAGCCATCAACAATGGGAGCTGCCAACCTCCGTAGAAGCCTATCTCCGCTACATGCCGAATTCGAGGCCCTCCTTTGGGCGATGAAGTGTATGATTGGTGCAGATAATCAAGAGGTAGCATTCCTTACAGACTGTTCTGACCTGGTGAAGATGGTGTCTTCCCCAACCGAATGGCCGGCCTTCTCAGTGTATCTGGAGGAATTTCAGAGCGACAAGGAAGAGTTCTCTACCTTCTCTTTATCTTTAATTTCTCGTTGTGCAAATGCAAAAGCGGATAATCTGGCACGAAAAATTCGTACGGAACCGCTTCATATCACTTATGTAAACAACATTCCACAAGAATGGCTCTTTTGAGTAATATTTAATTACAGATGACAAAAAAAAAAAAAAGAACAAATTATTATTTTCCAATTAGTTTTTTATATGATGATATCTATACTATTATCTAATTCACTACAAAAATAGAAAACTAATTTTGTGATACTACTTTAAAGTTTAAAATATCAAAGAAATGTAAATAACTTTTGTACAACACAAATCTTAAAACATAAAATCCCGCACGTAGGTGCGGGTCAGGATCTAGTAGAATTTATTTTGCAATCTTTTTGAAATTCAATTTTTATACTTATAATTAAATTATGATAGAAAGTGAAACCTTAAATGGTTATTCTGTTTTGAACTTTGTCCAACCCTTTTCAACAATTTCTTATTTTGCTTTTCTACTTTGATTTTCTAAGCTTTGTCTATTCCTCAAAACAAATCTTTAAGAGCAGCAACATCAAATTAATCCAGATGCTCATTTTTTTTTTTGTCATTTCATTGAATGATAATCAGAAGGATTTGAGTTATAAGATACAAATGCCGGAAGAAATTGTAGAAATCTTCGGAAGCTAAAGCTCAAAAGAGAGAAACATGAGAAAAAAAAATCTTCCAAAGTTAAATCCCAAAAGAGATAAACATAAGCCATGAGAAAAAAGAAAGAAATTTGCGGAAGCTAAAGCCCTAAAAAGAGAAACATAAGGACAAAAAAAAAATTGCAACAAAACAAAAATGAAAGGTAAGCTAATCCACAAAAATCAAAAATCAAAAGAGGAAAATCGCTCAATCCTGGCTCCTTAAGAGAAAGAAATAAAAAAGTAAAAAAAAAAAAACAATTAATACATAATTAATACTCCCTCCGTTTCGTTTTAGTTGTCGTTTTAGAACTTAAATTTTGTTTCGTAATAGTTGTCATTTTAGGTTTTCAATGCAAATGTTTGGTAAAAATTCCAGTATTATCCATATTAATTTAATGTTTTGGCCAATGAAAAAAATTATAAGATATATTAATAAAAGGTAAAACAAAAAATTTAATGTTTTTCTTAATTTGTGTGAGAAAACTTTAAACGACAACTAAAACGAAACGGAGGGAGTATAAAATTGGAGAAACATTTTCAAGAACTTCCATTATTGCTTTTGAGTTTGAGCACTTGTTGTTTAGGTGGATATGAGGATGCTTTCTCCTTATTGCTAGTATCAATTATTAGGATGTCGGGTGTTTTTTTGTATACTTCTAACGAAATTAGGATTTTAAAAATAAAACCTTAAAAGACTAATTTGTTTTGAGCTTTTTAGGTTTGATTTTCTCAGCTTTTTTTTTTCTCTCAAAACAAATCTTGAAGAGCTTCAACATCATCAAATCAAAACCAAATAGTCGAATACTACTGACAGAAGAGAAAGAAATACAGTGCATATTACAAAATTGCGTTTAATAAGGTTTGAGCATTTGGTGGTGTTTAGGCGAATTTTTTAAGCAACCGTCCAAATAATTGTTCCTAATTGACTTCACATGTACATACTGAGGATAGCCCATTTATTTAAATTTTTAAAGCCCATTTAAGGCCCAAACGGAGGACTCTCAACACGACGTCGTTTCCACGCAGACAACTTAAAGTTAACCTTGTTCATAGCAATTCAAGGTAGAAGACGATATCCGCTCTGTGTAGCAGAACAGAAGAAAAGGTTTTGACTCTTTTTTTTTTTCTTTGTCTATTTCACAATTTCATTATTTATTTGATTCCGTTTCAATTTTCAAATCTGTGAAATCGATCATGAATTGGGTATATATGTTGAATTTTGCTGTTTTTTGTTTTTGGGATTGAGAAGGTAATTCTGAATGTCTGGAAGAAACCGGATTCACCGAGACAGTTATCATGATCGGCGTGAATTACCTCCGGAGAGACCTTTTCTCCGAGGCCCTCCATTGTTACAACCTCCACCACCATCTTTGTTAGAAGATCTTCAGATTCAGGATGCTGAAATTAGAAGGCTTTTGAATGATAATCATAGACTAGCTGACGACCGAATGGTTCTGGAGCGAGAACTCGTTGCTGCTAAAGAAGAGCTTCACCGTATGAATCTGATGATTTCTGATCTTCGTGCTGAGCAAGATCTGCAGTCCATGGAGTTTAGTGAGAAAAGGCATAAACTTGAGGGGGATGTTCGCGCTATGGAGTCGTATAAGAAGGAGGCGTCGCAGTTGCGTGGTGAAGTTCAGAAGCTGAATGAGATTAAACGTGAATTAAGTGGAAATGTTCAGATGCTTAGGAAAGATTTGGCTAAATTGCAATCAGATAACAAGCAGATTCCGGGTATGAGAGCTGAGGTTAAAGACCTGCAGAAGGAGCTTATGCATGCTAGGTTAGTTAGGTATTTTAGTGCTAAACATCTGGTTTCGGTCGTAAATGCTGAAAGGAGTTTTTCTTTTTCTTTAGAGATGCAATTGACTATGAGAAGAAGGAAAAGTTTGAGCTTATGGAGCAGCGGCAGACAATGGAAAAGAACATGGTTTCTATGGCCCGTGAAGTTGAAAAGCTACGAGCAGAACTTGCTACTGTTGATAGTAGGCCTTGGGGTTTTGGTATGATCCTAGATTTTTTTTTGGAAACATTTTGTATTTTCATTCAGCCGCTAACTGCTTTGTTGTGATATGTTATGCGTCCAGGTGGATCGTATGGGATGAATTTCAACAATATGGATGGCACTTTCCGTGGTTCTTATGGTGAAAACGATAGTTATTTGGTAAAGTCATGCTTACATTCTGGTGTAATTTGATCTATATTGTGGACTTGTACTTTGACACGTCTGCATTCTTTTTCTTGTTTCTTAGGGATCTTCGGAAAGGAGTCAATATTACAGCCATGGGTCTGGCTCGCAGAAGAAACCTCGTTTGGATCGTCATTGAAATCTATTAATGATTTGTGGAAAAAGAATGAGGTGACGTCTAAATAGCCCACTTCTCAAAATCCTCTGGTTGTTTGTGGGTATGCATCTACTCTAAATCTAAATGTTAGTTCTTCTGCTTTCTCAATAAAGCGTAATAGTTGTGTAACTTAGATGGCTTTTTATTCTTTTCTTTTTTAGCCAAACCTAGATGGCTGATCTATTTCCTTCTTATTTCAATAATTTGACGATTTGGTTCTTCTTGCTTGCTATTAGTTGTGTTCTATTATCCTTCTTATTCTTATGCTCGTATTTGTTACACCCTGGTTTTGATTATTTGTAAAAGATAATCCCTCGGATAGATACCCCAGAGGACTCTAAGTGCCAGTAAGTTTGAGAAATCATACTGGCACTAATAAGAGGAAAGGATACTCTCCTTTTGCTTCCATCCCAGACTCCTTCCTTCTCATTATTTGAATTTATAAAGATCTGCCGAGCCAACACCTTTTAAAGGGGTTATAGGCTTTAGAAACTTGGTCTAAAAGAGATTTGAGCGAAAGTTGTTTACTGTGGCCATATTTTGGAGGAACTCTCAAGCTGCAATTGCTTGTTGCTAGAAGCAAAAAGAGGTAGCAGTACCACAGACCACTGTTTTTGTGTAGCAGTGTTATGTTTGTTTCGGCTATATTTAAAGGCTATAGGAGAAGCTCAATTAAGAAGAAGTGGAAACACTGGAATGACTTCCATTTCTGGATTGTGTCAGGAGGCAGCGTTTTTTCATTGAATTTTCTCGAGCTTGCTTATTCAAGTTCAGGTTTGTAGTGTCAATGCTGATTCAATTGGTAAAGGGAATGAGGCACAATACACTATTGGAGGAACAGAGACATATTGATCCTCTATGGCCATCTGACCATAGTGAGTAGCTTCTCAGAACTCATTTTGGGATTCACCAGTGACGCCCTGCTGGGATCTGGCTAACAGACTTCCATCGGCAGCAGCTAAGAAAAGGCTTTGAGGGTCATATGGATTAATATGAGCGGGATATTTCATTTCAAAAAACCTTCAACAGGGATTATTTGAGCAGTGTTTGAGTGATCAGCATCTTAGCTGTGACTGCAATAGGACTGAATCTAGGTGCTGTGAGTGATTTTGGACTTGGTCAGGGTCTGGAGTTTCATGACCGTTACTCCTCACGTGCAATCATCTAATGGATTCGAAGAATTTACTCCTTGTTTCCACCATCAAACTCATCTTGTGCCATTAGGCGAACCACTAATTTTCACGGTTGGAACCCATGGATGGACGCTGGTCAGGAGCTGATGCATAGCTAGCAGTAGCAGGTGAATGGGCTGAATCTCTATTCCACAGATTGAATATCGATCCTAAAGAACATAAAATGAGGTCAGAAGTTAGAAGGCCGGGTGAAGATTCCAACTCATTGAGGACAGATGGATCAATAGAAGACAAATCAAAGCGACTTTTCATGGAGTTACTTCATCAAAACACATAGTAATCAGTCTACAGAGTAATCTGAATGTCTCAACAGCTTTTGAGACTTCTGCATTCTCTGATAGACGGGCCAACAGGTTGCCGCGAGCTGGGAATTATCTGCGAAGATCTGAGCTGGGATCATTGAACCATAATAATTCCTTGCTTTCTGCAAATATTGAAGGTGGGCAGACAGCTTATAACTATTCTATTAGAACATCGTTGATGGAGTGCGCAGAATTGCTCGATACTAGTTTGAAACGTCTAGAGTAGATACTCTGATGCAGAATTTTATATCTTAGTTTTGGAGCTTTCACGATGAGCAGAAGAGAAACTCTTCGTTCAGGTGCAGTTTAGCAAATAAGATAGGATTTTACGGTGGTGCATCCTTGATATGTCTTGTTTGAGGTCCTAGGAGTTGCTTGGAGAGATGAACAGTATGTCTCTGAAGGGGCACAAGCTGCATTCGTAAGTGGAATTTGTCAGCAAGGAAGCATTTAGCAGCAACTTTCTTAAGAAGAAATCTATAGTTTCAGAGTACCTTCTCTGTCTCCTTTGAGTTAGTTTGCCTCCAGAGAAAGGAATTTTTCCATACATGAAGAGATTGCCAATGTTCTTGTTGACTATGTTGATACTACATCCATTTTTCGGGTATGCACTTTCTAAAGGATGTTGATGTGCCTTACGGAAAACGATCTTTCTACCGAGTCTGGAGACAGGTATAGCATCTTTCTAACAAAACTTTCCATATGTGGAAGTTTTTATTTTTTATCTGGTTGTATCCTCTAGAGGTTAGCTATCGTTTTCTTTTTGGCATATAGATCTTCATTTATGTCTGTGGTTTTTGCATATAGATACTTAGCTAAACACAGTTTCATCTTCTTCCTAATCTAGGTCCGCATCATTAGTTTTGCCACTTAGACCTTGGATTCTCTGTAGAGCTTGCGACACTGGAGGTTGAAGAGGATTTGTGAGACTTGTCTAGATTTCACATTAGTATCTATAGAAAGAAGATAATGTTGATGATGCTGGACTGATGGAGAAGTAGCTGTTCTTGAAGAGGGTTCACTACGTTGGTTTCTGGAGTAGCACGGAAGCAAAGTTCTTTAGAATTGATGGAAAGGATTATCTTACCCATGGTTAATTAAGGCAAAGGTTTTATAGAAATACATAGAATTAGCTCACTTTATCCTGGAGTTGACTGCGACTAGCCTATTTCTGTGGTTTTAAGTTTTAAGGCTTTAAATTGATCTGAAATTAGGTGTATGTTTTACCAGGATGAAAGGTTGTAGTCGATATAAATCTAGAGGTACTTAGTTTACTTCCCCTCTTACTTTTCTGAAGACTCTGAGAACTTTGCAGCTTAAGAGTGAGTTATAAACGACTTACATTTTCAGAAATGTTTACCCTCATTTGGAACTGTAATCTCTGAGGAAGAACAGAGTTGTTACTCCAGATATGGAATTGGTACCGTGCTGCAAATATGCAAGTTTCCAGTAGTGTGAATCTTCTTGGAACAGTACACGATGCGAAAAAAGAGAGATTTGTTATTTAGCCATTAGATGAGTTTGGACGCAAATAGGAAAAGATTCTTCTGCAAGCTCCATACCGGTTCACCTTTTAGACATTAGATGTAGAGATCCAGTCTGCTAAGTCACGTAGCATTGTATGCTTTGCATTAACGTTAGCTATTAAAAGCTGCTCATTTCATGGTCTATACAGGTTTTGATTATTCTTCTCCTTGTTACAGGCGACAAAGCTTGAAAAAACCATTCATCTACAAGTTGGAACCGACAGAGGGACACGAATGGTTATAATTATAACAAAAACCAGTATGTGTGTTAATCACTAAATACACCCTCTCATAATTAAACATTTATATGCACGTATCATCATAATCAACAGGCTGAATGTTATTTATTCATATGTATTGCAAGTTATGATCTAAGAATGATTCTGATTCGGACATTTTTTTCAGGTGGTTAGAACAGGAGGAAACATCTTGGACCTTTTTCCTTTGACCAAGGTCTTGGTATCAGGAAAGAAACCGTCGCCGACTTCCTCAACTGCACCATCTCTTGTCACACTAATCGGATAGGCGACTAAATGGATACCGAGCATGTCCACGACCTTGTCTCCGCTGTAAATCTCCCACATTTGCTCTCCTATTGTCCGTAACCCTCGGACACATTCAAGACTCTCTGGCTCTGACGATGATAAGTCATCTGCCGTGATCTGGCCACCGGTATGCTCATACCAGAGCGATAACCGGTAAGCTCGGATTTCCTTGGTGTTGTTTGTATTGGTTTGGTAGCAACCTATTGCAATCTCGGTGTCCCGACAACCATCCATTGATCTCTGGTTTATATTGGCCGATCCTATCAAAATGTATGTGTCGTCCACTACAAACATATGACAATCTCTGTGATTTGAATCTTAAGTGCTTATAATTTGTGGAAGGTTAACAAATCTTCAATATTTTTTCATTTCAGATTGTGAATTGCGGATTGTTTGTTACCTATCATGAGCTTGGAGTGGACATAGACCATGAATCTCCGATTCCTCTGCGCATTCCAATAATGCGTTTTCTGATGGGGCGACGAAACTGCTTCAAACTCTCCGTCTCTCTTCTCTTCTCTGTTTGCAAGACAGAAGAAGTTTAGGTAATCCCTAGGATGCGACTTGTCTCCAACTTCCCATATCGCCTCTCCAATGATCTGATACATCATTGACATCGTCTCTCTCGTCCAATGAAGTATCTCTTCAACCGTTTCACTCTCTGGTGGCCCTTCCGGCCACATCGGTATCACTATATACACTGCAAATCTCTCCCTTGTGCGTATCTTAGCAGCAATCTTTAACGCTATTTCGACAGGTATCAAGTTTGTGCATCCGCTGCAGATTCTATATATCAAAAAACGAAATACTAAATCAGATCAGAATCTCGCAATGGATATTTAATAGTTTCGATTAAAAAAAATCCGTACTTATCGTTCTTGCTCCCCCAGTGATCACAGCTTCCCATGAAATACTGATTCTCAATGTAGATAAACCTCTCAGCCTTTCGAATTGCCGTGACGTAGCCATCATGTACACTCTTCTCTACCGGCAAACCTCTTGGCATCTCTGTTGCCGATATGTGATCTATTGATCTCAGAACTTGAACATTCCATTTCCGGTTATTTTCCTCCGTAGGTCCGGTTAGGTTTACTAAGTTTCTGATCCCTGAAGTGTTAACCAACACCGAAGGGTTACACTGTTTCGTCCATCTCTGTTCGAAGTTCTTTAGAACATCCCAAGCCGCTCCTCCGACCACAGACACATGGCAATCGTGCCATGGCTCTCTTGGTCCGCCTTTACTTAGCTTAGCTCCGGCTACACTTGTCTGGTAAAAATCAGCCTCTGTTCCGAGTGTACGAAACAGTGTATGCTCCTCCGTGTCATACCGACCATCGCAAAGATCAAACCCGCCTAGGAAGCTCATAATCTCTCGCTCCTTAGTGCTTGAGTTTGCCACACGTGTATCTAATGTTATTGTCTTTTGGTGGTGCGCAAACGCTGTAGGGAGCTTTTTGTGCGATCTTGGACACAGTCTACAAACAACATTTGTGTTTCTGAAGTAAGCAAGAGCTGTTTCGACGTTTGTTCGCATTACACCTTTGTTCTTGATTATCGGTAAAGATGTCTCGTCGTTCCACAACATTACTCTCACCGCTACACCTTCCTCTGATTTCCGTTTCAGAAGCTCGCCAATCGTTACTCCAACTGCATGTGGAATCTCAGTTTCTTCGTCGCGTACAAGAACAAGATTAGGGTTTAGTGCCCATCCTGCGATGTAAACCAAGTGCCTAGCACTTTCGATCCCTTTGTAAACATCTTCCCATAGATTCCTTGCATTAAAAGGAACATCATGAACCCTGGGATCAAACGTGGCCTTGTGGTGTGCATCTTGATACAGTATGACTCTGCAATTCGATCTTTGAGGGAAGCTTGCGTTCCTAATACCTTGAAAAGAATCTCCTTCAAGCGCTTTGCACCATCCCGGTTCAAGATAAGCCGGTCTGAACCACATCAAACACTTAAGCTTCAAGTTACGTTTCGTTGACCCATTGTCTGCAATTAGAGGGAAGAACCCGTTGATAACTGCTGAATCAGATGTCAAGATCTGTTCTGCAGAGATCCGGACTCTTCCGAGAACAGAACATCGAGTCTTGAGCGTGATGGTGATGGTCGTGTCAGAAACCGGGTGAGCGCAGAGGATCTGAAAAGTCTGATTCCAGACACGGTCGTATTCTGAGCTTGTTTTAGCAACTTTCTTCTTGTTTATCTTGATGGTCACGTAAGCTGCTTTTGGCTTTGTACATATACACTGTAAAAATGATAACAATAGTTCATGAGAATGAACACAACGATAATATCATCAGAGTCATTAATCCATCATATGTTACAGACTTACATTGAAAGGAAATGGAGGAGAAAATGGTGTTGCATCGAAGATTGTAATCTCAAGTGTTCCATGGAAGAACTTCTTCTGTTCTTCAAGCTCCATATTCTCTTTTATTCAAAATGTATCTTAAGAGTTGAGAGAAAAATTTCTGCGAATCTCAAATATGTGCTTGAAGCTGGTCGATAACATTATGCACAAGGTTGTGTCCATCATATATATATTTGTAAATGTTTTTGGTAAAACTTGTAGGATTCTCCATGGACAATCTTAAAGAAAACATTCAACCATGTATATGACAAAAATATGAAGGTGAAGTGTCTTTGACTACAAATCAAGCCTTCGTCTTTGGTTTCAACACTAGAAATTTTAAAAAGCAATGTGTTAATTTTTATTAAAACAAACGTTTGGGACTAAAATGGAGAAACCATGAAAATATCTGGTGGTCTTTGTAAATATTTGTAGGATAAGCCACGTGCAGCAATAAAGCGATGCCAGAGAAACCACTCGGTCGCTGTTTTTTTTTTATGAACGAATAGTGAATTAAAAAAAAAAACTAATCGTTCTTGTTAATAAAATTATGCTGTTTACAAGTAATTAATTAGATTTTTTTTTATTAATTAGATTATATTTTGAAATGACAGAGAATATATGTCGTACATTTTCCTAAGAAAGTTTCTCTATTGTGGATAAAATTTGTAACTCTGAACCTCTTTCTCTCTCTTCTCTCTCTACATCTTTTAGAGAGAAAAAGCAGGTTCAGAGTTTACTTTCCGGCAACGACCGGTTTTATCAGCGGCGTTTGGTCGGCTTATCGTCCGGCATCGCTGGCTTTCTCAGCGGCGTTGGTTGGCTCATCTTCTGGCATCGTCTGTCACTTGTGGCGGCGTTGGCTGGCTTAGCTTCCGGCATCGACCGGCTACTTTTAGCGGCGTTGGCTGGCTTATCTCCCGAGAGCAAGATACTCTCGTTCTTGTCTCGTCGGGCCTTTCCCGACGTCTTTGGCCGGGTTTCTCTCTGGTTTCTTGGCCGGATTTAAGTTCCGTTTAGTGTCCGATTATTAGGATTTTAAATTACCTTTTTCTTCTTGATTGCTTATGTCTATATCTCCTCCATCGTTTGTATAATTCTCTGGTCCTCCTTTCTTTAAAGGGCTTAATCCCTTCTTCAAGCCTATTTGTTTCATCTTTTAAGAGAGGATTTGAGTTACAGATTGAAGTTTCATCGATGGTTGTTTGGTATTGATGTTCTAAGTAACTGAGTTGATTTGGGGATTTTCTTTTCTAATACTATCGGATCGGTTTGGTTTTTTTTCTTTACTTTCCAGATCTGAGCCTTTTCTATTTCGATGAGAAGATTGTAGATTATTGAAGATGAAGTTCCTTCTTGGAGTCCTGATATGAACCTGTTGAATTGAAAATTCTGGTGTGGTTAGGAGCTCCATGAAGTCGGAAAAAAGCAGCCGGCGATGAACGGCGAACAACAGTTCTTCTTCTTCACACGTGTCATGTGCTTTGGTCCTTTATCGACTCGTGTTTTCTACGCTGGATGTCAACCTCCTCTACTCTTCTCGATTAGTTTTTCCTAATTGGGCTTGGTTTGGGCTTTTTGTTAGTTTATATTTTGTGTTTGTTATGTTTGATTCATAAAGCATGCTCGGTGACTCCGAGTTAAAAGTTCGGGAAGTTCGGGACTAGATTGCACTCATGGCTCCGCCGGGTCGCGCGTTAAGTGTAAAGGTTCCTGGGACGAGGGTTAAGTGAGAGATTCAATTTTTCCCTTCTTGGCTTTGATGTTTGATGTTAACTTTTGTAATGGCTCCGTTTTGGCTCAATAAAAATTAACACACTTATGACAAAAAAAAAAAAAGTTTCTCTATTATGCTGACTGTTAAACACATACGATTTTTATATTTCTCAAATAAAATTTACATAATATTAGGTAAATAATTATAATTCCACTTGAAAATACCAATATTACCACAACAAATTAGTGCTAAAACAAAGAAAAAATCGTGTAATATTTGGAATTTATAAATTATATATAGAATTTATTACAGTATACAAGCATTCATGTATTTATTGGTCACCCTTATGTAAACAACTTTTATCCATGTGACATTTTATGAGCACCATTCCATAGGGACACTGAGCAATTTATATATAACAAAAAGGAAAAAAGAAGAAAATTAGCTTCGTTTCTCTCTTCTCTCTCCGAAATGACGAACTACAACGCGATTCCGACGTCGTCTCATCCATCACCGGCGATAGATCTCGAATACATCTCACGCGCCAAACACCGTATAAAATCCGGTCTGGCCACGCGCCGGCCATGGAAATCGATGTTCGATTTCGAATCAATGACTCTCCCACACGGTTTCTTCGACGCGATCTCGAGAATCAAAACGAATCTCGGCTATTTCAGAGCTAATTACGCCATCGGAGTTCTCTTCATCCTCTTCCTAAGCCTTCTCTATCACCCAACGTCGTTAATCGTGTTATCAATCTTGGTCGTCTTCTGGATCTTTCTCTATTTCCTCCGTGACGAGCCTCTTGTGGTTTTCGGTTATCAGATTGATGATCGGACGGTTCTCATTGGTTTATCGGTTTTCACGGTTGTGATGCTTTTGTTGACTCACGCTACGTCGAATATTCTGGGATCTTTGTTAACCGCCGCCGTGTTGGTTCTGATTCATGCGGCGGTTAGAAGAAGTGATAATTTGTTTCTTGATGAAGAAGCTGCGGCGGTTTCTGAATCTTCAGGGCTTATGTCATACCCTTCGTCATAATTACCAAATTTGTTGTGCTTGTTTTTTGTTTGTTACTGATCATTTTGGTGTGATTTGAGAAAACTTGAGTATATGTTTTGTTGGTTAATTTACTCTTTATTACTACATGATTATCAAACCCAAAAGTTTATAACTACAAACACTAATCACTTTTGGATAAAGCCACTAGAAACCATAATTGTCAATTAAGAGAGGACTTTGATTACACAAAATCCTTGTATTGATCCTACAAAAAGAAAGTGATCAATCTCTGCATTAGTTATGACCTCTGAGACCTTTCTCAATCTCCGTTAAACCTGCCTGAGATTTCATTCATTACCATATCTCCTTCCAATAAACGCAACACCTTCAACAAAATAGACCAAAGTTTATTGACTTAAAACATGTTTCATGTTTCAAGAATGGTGATCTTTTCTTTACCTGAGACATACGAGGACGCAAATGTGGGTCTCTACGTATACACAATGAAGCTGTATGAATCATACAAATGACTTCGGTTTCTGAATATCGCTTCTCGAGCCTCGGATCAACCAATTCCTCAACTGCATACTCTTCTAATAAAGACCTTGCCTGCTCACAAAAACAAAATGAGACTCAAAATGAGCTAAGAAACCTTAAAAACGAAGAAACGTTTTGATTTACCCATTCAGTTAAACATTGTTGTCCCTTTGGTCTGTAGATATCCATTGCTTTACGACCCGTGATTAGTTCAACCAATACAACCCCGAATGAGTAAACATCAGCTTTCTCTGTGATTTGTCCACTTTGAGTATATTCTGGAGCTAAATACCTAAAGAAACACAGAAAGTAGTTGAGAAAATTGTACTCTATAGTTAGAGAATGGTGATTTAGTTCTATAATTTGTTACCCGAAAGTTCCTATCACACGCGTGTCTACACCGAGCTCTCCATCAGGCTGCCATCGCGCTAAACCAAAATCTCCAACCTGAAAGAGAAACAAAAACAGAATCAAACTAGTGTAGACACCAAAAAAATGCGTAAACTGTTGTTGAAGAACATATAAATACCAGTGGTTCATAATCATGAGTTATTAGTATATTGTTAGGCCTCATGTCTCTATGAACAATGCAACCCACTCTACACTCTTCATGAAGATACCGAAGACCACGAGCCGCTCCAACCGCTATTTTTTGCCTTGCAGACCATCCCAAAGTGTCTTTATGGCGACCTGAATAGACATTTCATGGAAGTTAGTCAGTCAACTCTAGTTAAGAGTTTCTTAGGTTAACCAACTTGAATTTTACATGAGATTTACCGTATAGATGAGAGTCTAATGATCCATTGCATATGTATTCATAGACCAAGAGTCTTCTGGTATCTTCGATGCAGAAACCGATTAACATAACTACGTTTCGATGCTGAGCACAGCTCAAAACTTCTACTTCAGAGCAAAACTCTACATCTCCTTGTGTACTAGCCAGTTTGTGTTGCTTTACTGCTACAATCTGGCCTTCAGGTAATACACCTCTATGAACAGATCCAAATCCACCTTCTGCCAAGAAATTAGCTCGAGAAAACCCATTTGTTGCAAGCTCTAACTCTTTGTAGGAGAAAAACCTCGGCGGTTTTCCAAATACAGGCGCTTTGTGCTGACAGATAGAACATAGAGGAGGAGAAACAGGAGGAGCATTTCGTGATAAGGAAATTGTTTCTCTTAAGGTTCCACTAAACTCCTCCAAGTCATTCCTTTTACTTGACATTGCTGATTCTTCTCCTTCATCAACCTTAGAAATTTTCTCAAGAAAAGCCTTTTTAGATGATACTTGAGCAGCCTTATCATCAGTTTTCCACAGACTCTCCTCGGATTCCTGCAATGAGAGGCGATGAGTGCCAAGATATTCTGATATCCATGGCTGGAATCTCATACTAGTGGAAGGTAGTGATACATTTTCGCTCTCTGAATCAGAATCAGATTCATTCTCTTTGATGGCCAAAGTTTCATCCTTTTTCACTTCAGCTGTGAAAAAAGGTGATGATGCTCCGAGGTCAGAGCTAGAAACTGATGAAGTCCCAACTTCTGTTCCTGTGAATGATGTCTCAACCTCAGGACTGCTCATTGGAGTTGATGTAACAACCGCTTTAACAGAATCTAACAACTTGTTTTTGTTTTTTTCAGATGCTAATACTGGTTGCTTCGTTGGTGACCCGACCAAGTTCAAGCGCAGAAATTTTGCCTGAGAACGCTTCATTGCCACAATGTTACATTGTAGCTCATCTATGCACCGTTTCTTTTCATGCTCAAGGTGCCTGTAAAAGAATCATTCAACCACACAAGGAGAGTAAAAACTAAAGAACTGAAGAATGAACTCAGATTATTATTTACTTACTTATCCAGAACTACCCAATTTGCTTGTGATTTCTTGGCCTCAGCCGCAACAGCTCCACATGGTGATCCAGAAACAATCTTGATCCTGACATTAACCTTTCAAATAACACACAAAAGAAACAAGCATGAGAAGAACTTTTGATGTTTCAGAATATCATTATTTTGATGATGGCCTAATTAATACTATATAATAACCTTGTTTGGATCATAGACATCATGAAGCTGGAGAATCATTTGGGAACAAGTATCAGTGAGATCACTCTTTATCTCAGGAATTGCATCAGAATGCAGTTTCCGATGACCAGTAGCACAATCTCCAGCGAACCTCGGGAAAGTCCATAGCTTTCGGCCTAACAATTTCATCATAAAAAAACAAACAAACAAGGATAATGAATAAAACAGACCAAAGTAAGTAATCTTCATGATTTAGTAGCAAAGAAGAAAAAGTACCAGCATTATGAGAAGTGACAACAACAATCAGAGTAATGCAATCTCCAGGATGAACAATATGAGTCAAAGCCCAAACCAATGCTGTCTTTGAAATCTCCCTAGATGCTTTAACAGCAACAAGAACCTTCTCAGTCCCATTAGAACCTGATCTCTTCTCCTGTTTCTCTCTGCTCATTTAAGACTGTTGCAAGAACAATTCTCTAGACTCCTCTTGATTTCTAGATGATCCTTAGAGATAATGTAGCTTCCAGGAGAGATAGATTCTGTAGATATGATTGCATTATTATGGCAAGTTGGAAATCAAGACAAAATCAGACCAAACACAGAATGCTTGGTTTTGCACATGCATACAAAACTGATAGACATGACAAGACCTCTCACTCTCACTCACTGAATCACATAAACTTCAAAACACAAAATACAAAACCCTGAACAAAAAAATCCCACTTTTGAGATTCCCAACCAGCTTTTGGAGTAAATCTAATCAAAAAATCCTTGTACCCTTTCAATAAGAACTGAAACTTTAGGCTGAAAATCTCCCAAAGATCCAAAGAGATGCTAATCCTCTCAATCCAATCACTCAAATGTCAAATCTATCCTCTCTTTTTTTTTCAAATCACTGAGTCAAAGTAAACCCTTTCAACAAAAGAAAAGGCAACACAATTCAAATGTCTCTGCTTTGATCTGCTTTCATCAGAATCTACCAATCTTCAAAATCACACCTACAAAAAGAGAATGAGATAAATGAGTTTTTGAAACGGAAACTGCCAAAATAAGTAGTAGTACCCTTTAGACTAGATTTGCAGTAAGAATCTAGCAATGGAAAGAGATTGATACATTAAATTAAATCGTTACTAAAATAAACAAAAAAATACTAGTATTATATTATCATCAATCATGTGTACAACTGCATCGCAAGGACATTATTCAAATAAATATTCTGAAATTTCTCACCAAGATAAGCACTCATATATTTCACCGCCATGAAAATGAGCAAGAGATAAGGAAGAAGGACACAAGTGAAACAGAACGTTTAGTAATTTGTATCATCTTACATAATAACATGAAGCATAGATATGGCTATGTTTTGTCTGAATTGGAAGTTTTCAGCTTTAAACATCAAAAGCACGTTTATAGAGATAGAAACAAGACAGTGTATAAAATCTAGAGAAGAAGCAGCATAAATGCTGACTCAGATACAAACAAGCAGAAAAGCGCGAAAATGTTATAAAAAGCAGCTTTGTAGTGTTCTTGATTTTGTCAACACTGTGATCCAAAAACCCTTAAATCACTCTCTGTATATTAGTAATAAGTTAACATGAACGATCCAATGAGTTCTGTAATAATAATAAACTAATAATACAAATTTATCTTTCTAATTAAAAATAGTTAATCTTGTATCTTCTCATTCTCAATGTTTCTTTGTTTCATGAGGAGTAGTTAAGTGATTAAACCTCTTTTTAGTGCTAATCAAATAACAATATCAGACTGATAACAGAAATAATGTATGATAAGAGCATAGGCAGTGGTATAAGTTGGAAGATACATCTTTAGGCAAATTAAATTAGTAAAATAAGGTTAGAAATTTAATGAAGAGAGAGAAAAAGACTCCGAGAAATTATTTTTTTTTCTTGCTTTCTCACAACTAGCCAATCACAGCCTGCCATGTAATCTCACACCCAAGCCAAATAAGTTGTAAGTTAACATCCGGATACCAACTATTTGAATATATATATTTTTTTTTAATCCTCACACCCGCATAGAAAATACTCCACTGCGTTTGCTCTAACAATATCATCAACCTTTAAATAGTTCAAATTTGTGTATCTTGTTTTTTTTTTTTTTTTTGTGTATCTAGTCTTGTGTGCGTGATTGATAGAGTTTTAGACCTGTCACCATCACAAGGACCATAATACGCTGCGTTTCTCCGACCAGTCAATCACACACACTACGATTGTTAAATATTTACGGCTGTTATCAGTAGTCTCGTCTTGTCACACTTCTTGAGATGCTAAAATTAATGGAATTTAATAATTTTAACGTAAAATCATTTAGAAAAATATAAAATCTTAACAAAAATTAATTAATCGAGTAGATACATAATTAACGTTTTAGTGGCGGCTGTCCGCTTTGGGCGATGTGCTTTACTGCTATGTACGCGACAACGATTAAATTAATGTCTGGTGCTAATCACCCGTTATTATTTCAAATTTCTAAGTAAAAGACAAAAATTTAAGTTTTGCAAGGGTTACAAAACCATGTACTAATTTATAATTAGAGCGATTAGTTTAGTGTATGTGTGTGTGGCATGTTTAGTTCAGAGTATATTAGGGATCAAAGTTGACAAGTTTTATGTGTTCACCATTCAAGGCGGTTCATTGTCTCGGACTCTCGGACCTTGTTTTGTCTTATTTAAAAATTTCAATAGTATCCTTGTTTTGCTAAACACGGTTTAAACAATTAAGAACACATTTAGAAAACAAGTTATAAAATTCTCAGATGTGTTATCTTCATGGGCTCAAAAATTAACTTATGGGCTGAAAATTTAAATTATGGGCTTACTTGATGCAAACTTGGTTCTGTGTGTTTAGCCTCATTTAGTCAATTAGGCTTCAATGGCTTTGTAACATTTCTTTTTTTCTTATATGAGAATGTAAAATTTATTCATTTTAAGAAAGTCGTTTTTATAAATGCATAGAAAGACTTTAGTTATTATTCTAGCTCTTAGAAGATAATAAGAATTCAGTTCTCATAATTTGCAATTAATAATAAATCTAGACGACAAAAAAAAATAATAATAATAAGAACGACGACGTTTTAATTAGTCTCCCCCTTATTGGATAATCCAGCCATCTGTTTGACCCGACCCGTTAAAATCCCCAGAAACACCCTTAAACCCTAAATCGTCCGATCTCATCTCTTTGACTTGAATGTTCCAATGGCGTCTTCTTCTAAAATCTGCAGATTATCATCAAAGATTCATTCTTTAACCCAGAAGCTTAGCAAGACGAATGTTCACGCTTCCTCCTTACCCTCTCCCATTAAATCTTCATCTCCATCCTCAGCAACCACTCGTATCAATCAATCTTTTAGGTCAGTGTCTCTCAGCAAATGAGTAAGCTTTCGGAAATCAGCTGCGATTATGATGTGAATTGCTTCTGATGGGATGGTTAAAAAACAGATTACCAGTGGAGCTAAGTAGCTGTCTATCGATGTTGCCACTACACAGTGCTATAGCATCTGCCAGATTGATATCAAGTTTGTCTGTTGAGTCTAAGAGCTGGACTTTAGTTCCTCAAGGTCACTCTTTTTCCTCTCTTCATATCATTTGTTTGTTTTGAGATGGAAGTTTGAAGAGGACTTGTTACATACCAAGAAGATTCACATTATTATGTTGTTTCTCGGTATTGATTCCTCGTGTCGTGTGCCATTTTTAGACTTTTTGTGGTGCCAATGACTGTTATCATACTCGCTGATATCCCTTCTTGATAGAGAAAGTATGTTTTAGCTAATTAACTTGGCAGTGATATAGGAGCTTGGTAGACTTTTGTTTGCTTTTTTGCTTACTGTTATCGCCTTTTCAATCGGTTTGTAAATTTGATGGATACCTTCTTGATCGATGTGTTCTCTATATCAAGGATAATTCTTGCCTACTTTTACATTCTTGGATTGTTGTTACTTGTGATTGAAATTCTTGTCTTTGTTGGCTTATAGTATACTTGTATTAGCAGCTTTGGTTATATTTAATACATTGGCGTATTCATCATGTTTAGTACTTGATCTGTGACTCAGGCATTGGTCTTTTATCTTATGGAATTCTTATATTTGATATGGACTTGTTGCTTAGCTTTATGCATTTTAAAGTTACCCTTTTTTTTATCTGAAACTGCAGGTATTTCGATGCCTTTATGACAACAAGCTTGGGGTAGGATAAAGACATGAAATGTAAACAAAAACTCGGGTTGTATCGTTCTTGTCATCTCTTATCAAATCCGAAAGGTCCTGAATTTAGAACAGGTCCTAAAACTCACTGCTTAAATTCTTTCATTTTCGAGTTGTCTTTTTGCGTTGTTATAACTTATAAGCAACTGAGTGATCAGTGTAATGTTGCTGGCTAGATTACAGTTGTCAATGTAGTGTCTGATCTTAACCATATGAGTCATAGATCATCAGACCCTTCTTTAAATTGACATGATCCATACATTGTGAAAAGTAAACTTCGAAGATTTTTCTGTGGATAACTCAAGTTTCTGAAAATACAAACCAATGTTCTTGGTAATAGAAATCAATTGAGATTTGAGGAGAGGAGAAAGGAAGCTTCTTCTTCTGCTACTTCTTCTTCGTCAGCTCGAGAGACATCATCGGAGGTTAAAGCGAATAAATGCGAAATGGAACGAGAGAGTTTGAAACCAAAAGATCTCTTCTTCGCCTTCATCTTGATCTTGGAGGAGAATATGTCGGAAGAAGTGAAGATTATCAGAAACGCTAGAGCTTGGATTATCACAAAAATAGCAGCATTTGTCAATATGTCGGTCCAAGGAGCCATTTGAGTTTTTTTTTTTTCTTTTCTTTTAAATGCTTTAGCCGTTTTGCAAATTCACAATGAAGAAAAGAAGAGTAGATCAGTTGTTTTAAAGGTTTTTTGCCCATAATTAATAATAAATTGAGTGTACGTTTTCCCAATTACATAAAACAAGCCTTTGGTCTTTGCTTTTTAGGATAAACGTAGTACGTGTTAATGTGTTATAATGATTTAGACGAATAAATTTGTGTTTTTCTCTTAAAACATGAGAAATAAATTTGCTTTATGGTAAGAAAAGATGGAGGATAGAGGAGGAAAAGGAGAAAAGACGCATGTTTCTTGCAATGTAAAAGTCTTTCCAATAATCAACAAACTCTATTCGAAGATATTTTTTTTTTTTTGCTATTCGAAGATATTTAATCGGTAGCAAATAATACTATTGAGCTTAATGTAACCTAAAATAAAGTGGTCGCATAATTTTTATTATTTTCTTAGAACAATGCAAATTTGTAAGAAGTTGAGAAGTTGTGTTAGAAACGTCATTACGTCAACGTATGAGAGGTTGTTCATCGGAAAACAACGTGTACGCAGGATTGCAAGTCAAAGATGGTTCGGCCACTGTCCACTAGGTAGCAAACTTAACTCGGTTTAACTTAATGTTTAATTAATATGAATCTCTTAGCGTCAATGCACAATTTAACTTAATGTTTAATTTCATTAACCGAGCATTTGAACTCGGTTTTCTCTTGGTCTAGTAACCCGACCAAGCGAGACCCACTCCACTAGTCAAGATTGTTACTTATCGTTGGATAGTATGGTCGTACTACTTTGAGTTTGGGCAGGCCTTCACGTGGCAGAACGATCAAACATGCATCAGTCATCAAGTTACCTTAAACTGTGTGTTCGGTCTTTGACCACTATTAGAGCAAAGTACGTATAACATCCATACTCTTGAGAGTTCCAAGATTTTTATAATAATTCAGATTTTTATATGTGGTTTCATTCTTACTTCTCTTAAGTTGTTAAAGTTATCATGTGTCCTTCTTTCTTTTTTTTTTGTCTAAACTTATAATGGTCCTTAAAATTGTGGTGCCGACCACGTAAGAGCACCCTCAATGGTGGTGATAGATCTAATTTGAGTTTCTAAAAACTAAATTATTAATATTTTTATAAAATTAAATTATTGAATTAAATTTTAGTTTTTAAAACAAGATAAATCACTCATAGAAAGACAAGTACCTTCAAAAGTTTCTTATGAGATTCTAAAAATCCTTAATTAATAAACTATTTCTAGAGTTTCTTACTTCTTTCTCCTATTTTTCTATTTTTTTGAATATTTTTATACTAAGAAACCCATCAAAAGTCTTCCATTGGGGTTGCTCTAAGAATGTCGGTCCAAAAACATAAACAACCCTTTAACAAACCAAACATAAACAACACATCTAAAATGAAATATATTATCAAATCTTTCAAACCACCAAATTATTTTCAAAATCTCCTCATAAGAAAAATAAAAAAAACTAGATAATTATTATAAATTATAAACTACAAACACTTCCCACACAACGTCCACCACACACACCATAGAACCAAATACAAAAAAAAAAGAACTAAGAAAACTCAATAGATTGAAATCCCGTTTTATTCATTATTTATTGCGTAGTCAAATTAAATATAGAAAAACGACAAAAATATTTTTAACCTCAATAATGCAACACGTAACAACTATACTCAACAGTAGCATCACCGTTCTTGAGATTAATCCACTTTGTCCTAGCCTCAACATAGCCTCTAGCAAATCGGAAAAGCCCACTTCCTCCGACGATCGGCATTTCTCTGACTTCTGACATCGCCGTGTTCCTACCAAGAATCGCGATCGTACTTCCGTTATATTTCCCTGTCTTAAAAGCAAAGTTCATCGCCATCAGAAAACCCAACTCCTTTTGTGCCGCTCCGGCGTAAAACCCTTGAGCCTGACCTAACACCGTGGAGTTCATCGGAACTTTGGCCGTCAAAGCGTTGTCGATCATGGAGATGGCTCCAAAGTATGAAGTGTTTGTAACCGGTGGTTGGATCATGATGGAGGTTGGGTTCGGACCGCTTAAGATGTCGTGCCAATAGACTTTGAAATGGGTAAGTTTCTCCTTTTTGTGGAGACCAAGAAGTTTCCGGTCCATGGTTCTAAAGAAGTCTTCGCCATCTCCGGCAGAAGAAACCACGGCGAGGAGGAGGATTTGGACGGCGAGGAAGAAAATGAGCTTAGCCATGTGTTTTGTTGTGGCTTTGGTAACTATGGATGGTTTGTTTATATAAAAGGTGTAGAGAACAAGAAGGTGTGTGATGTTATTAATATAGATGTCGAGTTTTGGACATCTTTCTAGAAAGAAAGATTTTATTACTACTATTTAATTGTGGATTCGTTTATATTTTATTTTTGTGAAGTAGTTAAAGAACATTGACTAGGGAATGGACGAGATTTTTTGTTTTATTTTACAAAAATTTAATTTAAATATGTGTGGGAGGTTGATGTGTATTTCCATGTGTGATGCGTGTGAAGTACTATCATAATCATTGCGTCATCGAGTCGTATGATTTACGGTGAAGTCATTCATACTCACAACTTGTTTTTTCTTTCTTTCATAACAGAAACTGAAAAATAATCATTTTTCAGTTTAATAGCTTTTCTTGAGATTGTGCCCATTATTCTTTGTAAATTAAGCATATTTTGAGAAATTTTGAATCATTATGGTGGTGGACGAGTCCATTAGTAAATTCAAAATGTTGTATCTTTTACTTTTCTGTAGTCGGTATCATAATGGCTGCCATTTTCTATCAAGTATTTATCACGCTTTTGCTTTATTCGCTTTCTCTTGTTTTTTTCGGAATTTTTTTTTCTTTTCATTCCAGTCTCTTTTTGTATAGTGTATGCAACGAAAATGTAACATAAAGACTTTTTTCAACCAATTACGAACCCTTTTATACGTAATTTGACATGTCTTTAAATTAACTATTAGCAAGAAAGCTAATGAATTTGTCGTAGTTTACCTACCAACTTACCAACTACAGTGTATGTATATGTTTATTTGTTAATAGTGCTAGTGTTCTTGACTTTTGGGGCGTGGCCTGACTTCACCAGAAAAGCCCATTGTTCGTGGACCCAGTCTTCCACTTTCCCTTGTCGTGCTCCATTCCGTACGTTCAAACAAAGACTATTTATGATTTTCATTCTTTTTTGTATATATTAGTCCATAAAATTGAAAACGGTAGGTTCTACATTTTGTCACGTTTGCGGGATTAATGTAAAATTACATTTATTAAAGCGAATGGAATATGTTAGAGAGACCTCTTTAATGTCTCTTTTCGTGAAATCAACGTAAGAAAAAAACACTTATTTTATATGATATTATCATTGATAGAGAGATTCGAAACATTATCACCGCAAGACATAAAGCGCAAGCGTTACCGCAACCTAATGCAACTTTGGTTAACTTGATCTCACTCTTTTGTGATTTCCAAATCTTTTGTCTCCTTGTTTTATTTTTTTTTGTCAAGGATTCAAATCCAAACTTTTGTAAAGCCAAAACTTTTTATTTTATATGATATCAACATTTATAGAAAAAAAAAAAACTAATTAGAGACTATTTCTTAGCAACATCAAAAAACACTTAAGGGATCAATCCACATAGAGGATCTGATTTTAGATTGAACTTTTTATTTTTATGATACAAGCTGTCATTTTTATGAAATTTTTTTACCAACCTCAAATATACGTTTGATATCAAAGTTACAATTTTTTTTCTTTCTAGAATGACTAAGTGATCTAGACCTAGGTTCGCAGATCCTCTAAGACTAGAGACCAGAATACTTTTTACGGTGTCCTTCCAAATTATAAATTATTTTTTAATTGCTAACGAATGATGAAAACGCAACTATAGTTCAACAAGCTGGGATTGTTGTAAGTTTAATGTTGACTTTTAAGAATTAGTCTAGAAGCATTGACTTTTGAGGTATAGAACTATAGATGTTGTAATTTATTTTAAAAAATCATAAACAGTTCACACTAAATGTAGACAGTTGAGTAGCTGTATGTTTTGGACCGGTTACACAAATCATATTTTTAACACAATTTTGCAAAGGTGATTTCCAAACGAATATTAATTATATAATATACGAGTTATTTTTGAGATTCTTATACAAAATATTTTTGTTCTCTTTTTCATAGTTAAGATCTTAGGTAGATTTAGAGTTTATGGTCTATTGGAAACACAGGAAATCGACTGAAATCGAATAGTAAAATGACTAACTTAGACCCAATGATCTAGATGTGATTACAAAATAACCAAGAAGGAATATATGGAAGATTGTTGATTATTCTTTAAATCGGAATATCTGAAAAATGACTCTGAATGCTAAAACATTATATATGGAAAGTTCGGAACTTCAACGTTTATTTTTTAAAAAAAAATCCGAAGAAAATAATGAAAACCCTAAGAAAAAAAATCATTTAAGATTGTCACTGTCTCCTGAGTTGTTGACATAGACCTTTGATCTACTTTTAAATTTGATTTGCCATAAAACATGTTGCTCACTTCTTTTGGCTAGACATTTAGTTGGACGTGTAAAATAAATCATGTTGCTCACTTTTGTTATCTTAACGTCGTACGAATAATTTAAATCATTCATATAAGAAAGATTCTAAGTTTCTAACAAAGTTGTAATATTTTATCAACAACAAGAAAAATAAACTTTCTCTATATGACCCTTGTGGACATTTTTAAGTACTCATTGATCTCAACTCTTACTAATTCCAACCAATTCATCAATAGTTCTTGTGATCACAATCAAAGTCCCTAAATCTCTCTTAAGAAACATGGAATCACCTGCGGGACATCTTGGAAGTGGTATAGGTTTATTGGCAGTTGGTGTATGGCATTTATTCAACAACATAAAACTCTTTTGTCTCAACCCAAATACTTATTCTTCATCACCATGGTTCCCATCTCACAAGCTCAGATACTTAGAGCTTTACTTTATCATGATCAGCCTATCAATCATCACAGTTCGACAACTCTTCACTGGACCCAAAAGACACAATCCCTTTGACCCTGATGGAACCATCCCGTCGAGCCATCTCCGTAGCGTTGAACATTCCATCCTCTTTATATCTTTCATAGTCTATGCCGTTTTTGCAATACTCTTCGATCGAGTACGGCCTAGAGCAGCCGCAACCGCTAAGGCATTTGTTGATACAAGAATATGAGCACACAAGCAATTTCACGAGGTTTGGCAACGTGCCTAATCCTCAATAACTTTCAATAGAAATTGTTTAGATAATCTTACACCAAGCTTTGCCTAAATGGAATTACTCGACACTAAGACACCCCTTAGTTCGACACCAATAAATTTCTAATGAACTTGAGACACTTAGATTAACACCTAATCTAAGAATCACTCTCTTTCTTTCAAAAGCTTAACCTCTCTGGTTTTTCTCTCCTTGACGGCTTAACTAAACCTAACGTGACGTCTCTCTTTTTATTCACAAGAGATCACGTTTACACCACATAATAAATGTAAAATATCCTTATTCATAAACTAATGAATATTCTCTTTGATTTGAAGCTATCTCCACGTCATCTTCATTCCTTGCTGGAATCTTTTTGTGTCCAGACATTCCTGTGTAACACAGCTGCGTCCTGTTCCACTCTGTACCTTCAGCATTGACGTTTCTTGCTTTAGCAGCTGCATTCGCGCAGCAATTGTTCGTCTTCCATTTTCACTCTACCGACCACGAGGGCGTTGAGGGACAATACCATTTGCTCTACCAACTTGTTATCTTCGTTTCTCTAATCACCACTCTCATGGGTATTGCCATGCCCAAGAGTTTTTTGGTGAGCTTCGTGAGATCATCAAGCATAGCCTGTCAAGGAGCATGGTTAATAGTCATGGGTTTCATGCTTTTTACACCAAGTTTGCTCCCTAAGGGTTGCTTTTTCTACGTAGAGAAAAAACACCAACTGATTAGTTGTTCTAGTGAAGAGGCTCTTCATAGGGCCAAGTCACTGATCAACATCGAATTCAGCTTGTTATTGGTTGTATTTACAATCTTTATCATGACATTTTATGTGGTTCTTGATGGTGTTTACGGTGAAAAAGCTGAGTACTACTCGATTCTAACCACCAAAGACGACCAAGTAAAAGAGGAGCATAAGAACAGCAAAATATTGAATCGTTGAAGAAGATAAGTTATCCATGTTTTGTTCAAATGTGTAAACCCTATAGTCATCAAGACAAAATGTGAGATGTTAATCTTTGAAATTTCCAGACTTATTCCAACCTGTATCTTCTTTACCCTATGCATTCTTTTACGATTGATGTGAAATGTTACTATTTGAAAGTTCGGACCTATTCAACATGTACCATTTAATTAACCTTTTATTAATATTGTAAATTTGTAATGATAATTTAACATCTAAAAAAAAAAAGTTTAATGGTATATATACTAGTGATGTCAATGTGTTACGACAACACGTGTTTGAACAACCATAACCATATTGCATGTTTTTGACAAAAAGAATAAAATTATGAAAAAAAAATCATTTAAAAATGTCTCCATATTTTGGGCATGGACATTTAATTTAGTGGATGATAGATAGTGATGGCCACTTCTGTGCGCTTAAATGCCGGCCAAAGAAAATCACTGAGTACTACTCTCTCCGTTCTTATATAAATGATATTTTAAGTTTTTGTTTTTGTTTTTAAATAAATGATGTTTTCAGTTTTCAATACAATATTAATTATTCCCTCCGTTTCAGTTTAGTTGTCGTTTTAAGATTTAAATTTTGTTTCATAATAGTTGTCGTTTTAGGTTTTCAATGCAAATGTTTGGTGAAGATTCCAGTTTTATCCCTACTGTTTTAATGTTTTGGCCAATGAAATTTTTTATAAAATATATTAATAAAGGGTAAAACAAAAAATTAAATGATTTTCTTAATTTGTGTGAAAAAACCTTAAACGACAACTAAAACGAAACGGATGGAGTAGTTTTTTATTAGTTTTGATGATTTATATTATGTAAATTATTTTTCTATTGGTTGATTAGATAATAAATGATGTTTTTGTTTAGAAATAAACAAAAATTAAATGATTTCTTAATCTGTGTACACTCTCCTAAAACATCTAATATAAAAGAACGGAGGGAGTAGAGATTAAAAAAAAAAAATCTTTTTGGGTTTAGTGGTTAAATATATTCCAAAAAAATTAACTGTACGTAAATGATTTTTTTTTTTTTTCGTCACGTAAAGGATTGTTTTGACGATGTGTTTAATATTACATGTGTGATAATATGTGTGACGTACGTCTGACGTTTAAAAATAAAAAATAAATAAAATATGTGACGTGTATACAACTATAAGACCGGGGATGTGCCTTTAGTCAAGTAGACTTAATCACTTGACTCCGCATTTTCCACCGGAGTTCGACTCCACTCAGTCGCGTTACCCCGCATAGTAGGGATTGGCTATGGATCGGGTCTTGTCGATCCAAAGATGTCAAAAAAAAAAATACAACTATAAGACCATAGCCTTAATTTTCTAATGAAAATATAAAAAAAATAATTTGTTTAAAGTTTTTATTCAATCAGAATTAAGTCTCCAACTGTGTATTATTCCCAGAGCTAGAAGAAATATTCATATCAAGCGAGCACGAGGGAAATTTTCAAGCTGTTACTTGATTTTTTTATAAATAAGTTAATATCACAGTCAATAATATTTTCTATAAACAATTTTTTTTCAATATATAATCTTATCGATCTCTGAATTGAATAATCATCATTTGGTTAAAAGACTCAAAGCCAAACACAAACTCCGTACTCCCCAAGCCAATTCGTCAGCCCTTACTTCATCAAAGTCAATGACTTGTAGAAATTTCAAAACGAATACTCTAGACGACCCCTTTTCAAATTTAGTTCTTCACTAGCTCTTATTAAACCCATAAGAGCTCTAATCATGATCATCAAATCCCTAAATCCCCCTTTCCCTCTCTATAGGCACAAAAACTAAAGAATAAGGCATAAAGCCACAACATGGGAACACTTGTGGGACATGTTGCACCAGGTTTTGCCTTCTTTACACTTGGTCTATGGCACTTATTTAACAACATAAAACTCTTTTGTCTCCACCCAAACACCTTTACTTCATCACCATGGTTTCCAACTTCCAAGCTTAGATATTTAGAGCTCTACTTAATCATGTTATCTTCATCAGCCTCCATAGCTATGGAGCTCTTCATTGGACCCAAGAGACATCAACCCTTTGACTCTGATGGTACCATCCCTTCAAACCACCTCCACAACTTTGAACACTCCTCTATCTCCATGTCCTTCTTAGTATACGCGGTTTTCGCAGTAGTTCTTGATCAAGCAAGGAGTATATCAACTCATGTTTCGCATGGACTGACTATACTCGTCGCATCTTCTGCCTTTGCTCAACAGCTCTTCCTCTTCAATCTTCACTCTGCTGACCACATGGGCATTGAAGGACAATACCATAAGCTCCTCCAGCTCATTATCTTCGTTTCTCTTCTCACCAGTCTAATCGGAATAGCTTTGCCCAAAAGTTTCTTGGTAAGCTTTGTCAGGTCATCAAGCATAACTTTTCAAGGAGTGTGGTTCGTAGTGATGGGTTACATGCTTTGGACACCTAGATTGATTCCCAAGGGATGTTTTCTTCATGAAGAAGAAGGACACCAAGTGATTAAATGTTCCAGCGATAAAGCTTTACACAGGGCCAAGTCGCTAGTCAACATCGAGTTTAGTTGGTTTTTTGTTGGAATCACAATCTTTGTCATGTCGCTTTACTTGATCCTGAGTGGACTTTACGGTGAAAATGCCGAGTACTCAATTCTTATCACTAAAGACAAAAGTGAAGAAAGTGGTGAAGAGCAACAAGACATAGAGTCGCTAAAGAAAAGTAATCCAAGTTTTGTCCAGATAGGTAAACTCCTTGGAAGTGAAGACGTGTAAAGGTAATAGATTATTCGGTTGTTTTTCATTTTGACATTGCAACTTGTACAAAATATAAGATCGATTAGAAGTAAAAAATGTTTGATTGTATAATACTGTATAAACTTAATATGATAAGAAGTAAGGGCTGGGCAAAATATTCGTTTGATCCGTTTCGATTCGGTATTCGATTTGATTTGATTCGAAAAATCCGAATATCCGTAAGATTTTGGACCAAAGCAAATAGGAAAATGTAGTATTCGTAAAACGCGAAGCAAATAACAAATATTGCTTTTTTAAAAATTGAATATCCGCTTCGATCCGTATCTTTTGATATATATTAGAATATATAGTTATGTCTATATATATATATATATCATAAATAGTTTGTGTATTATTGTTACCTTATGTTTTTATGTTAAGATGTTTGTTTTATCATTTTTCTTTAATGTTATGTTTTGATCAATGACATCTTAATCTATCGGGTTTTGGTTTTTGGAATTAGTGTGATAACATTTTGTTGACCGGTGATAACAACAACAGTTATGTTTGATATTTGGAATTTATTTTGACAGCATGTTAAATAAAAACTTTAAATATCTGATATGGTTATATAGTTTACAGATTTTTTTAATATTTATATTTATCAAAGCGGATATCCGCAAATATCAAAAAAATCTGGATATTCAAATTTCCGGATATCCGGAAATTTTCGAATCAAAGCAAATCACAAAATCAGGTATTCGGTTAAAACGAATCGAATAACAAATATCACAATTTTTCCGGATATCCGGTTCGTGCCCAGGCCTAATAAGAACAAGCGTCAGCAAAATGTAGATCAATTTTTTTTTTTTAAATGTAAATTAATTTCTTTATACACATATACGGAAATGCATCCTCATGAAATCTCCTCATAAACATCACATCTGTTATTCAACGTCCGCTGAATAAGTTCATTGACTAGATGTTAAAAAAAAAATTCCTACGGAAAAAATCAAATAATGAATTCATAATCATGGACAAACTCATTAAAATTAAAATGAAAGTTTTAAATGAATTAAACTTATTTTATGACGCCTGATCTGTCTTTCTCATCATACTTCATGTGTACGCTCAAAGTAAACAAGCAAGATTACACGTGATTAGTGATGAATTTTTTGTGTGTGTCGCAAGTAATGAAAATATTTAATACAGGTTTATAGATACGTATACGTACACGTAAATGCATAATCCCTAAGCCAATATCCTCACCCTCAACTCTTATTAAACCCATCCACTAACCAATCATTGTCGTCACTTGTCCACAATCAAAATCCCTTAATTGTCTCTCTCTAAATAGAAACAAAAGATCATATTAAGACATAATACAAACCCACAACATGGGATCACTTGTGGGACATGTTATACCAGGCTTTGCCTTCTTAGCACTTGGCTTATGGCACTTATTCAACAACATAAAACTCTTCTGTCTCCATCCAAAGACATTCAATTCATCAACATGGTTCCCAATTTCAGAGCTCGGACACTTAGAGCTCTACTTAATCATGCTATCTTCATCAGCCTCCATATCCATGGAGCTCTTCATTGGACCTAGAAGACACAATCCCTTTGACTCTGATGGTACCATCCCATCGAACCACCTCCACAACTTCGAACATTCTTCCATCTCCATGTCTTTTTTAGTCTATGCCGTTTTGGCATTAGTCCTCGATAGAGCACGGCCTAGACCCGCCGCTTCTGAGGGGCTAACCATGCTAGCTGCAGCCGCTGCCTTCAGTCAACAGCTACTTCTCTTCCATTTTCATTCTACCGACCACATGGGCGTTGGGGGACAATACCATTTGATTCTACAAGTCGTTATCTTCGTCTCTCTCGTTACCACTATCCTGTGTATTGTTCTGATGACTCTAATATATCTTAAACTTATATATGTGTATATATATATCATAAATTAATATGATGTTGTTGCTTGTTGGTTTTGCCAAGTCTATAAAGGTCGGTCCAAAAAATCCTGAATTTTGAATTTATGTACTGTTCTAATTTTAGTTTATTTTCTAAAATCAAAATTTTGATTGATATTCATATGGAGTACGTACTAACTAATAACTACTTTCTTGACATCAAAAGGTATTTTCTTGCCGAAGAGTTTTCTGGTGAGCCTTGTGAGATCTTCAAGCATAGCCTTTCAAGGCGTGTGGCTCATTGTGATGGGTTGCATGCTTTACATACCGAGTTTGATCCCCAAGGGATGTTATATTCACGATGAAATAAGACACCTAATGGTTAAATGTTCTACCGAAGAAGCTCTTCACAGAGCTAAGTCGTTGGTCAACCTCGAATTCAGTATTTCAGTTGGCTATTTGTTACAAACATGTACAATATTTGTTGTCACACTATATTTGATTCTCGATCGTGTTTACGGTGAAAACGTAGAGTACTCTATTCTAATCACCAATTATCAAACAGAACAAGATGATGAAGAACAACAACATTTCGAATCAAGTTTTGTCCAAATGGGTAAACTCGTTGGACATAGGCAGAAAATGTGAGAAAGTTTCTAAAGTGGTGATGATTATTGTTATATGGATTGTTTTAATCAAATAATAAAGCAAAATGACCAGTACGTATTATTTTGGTGAGTTTGTGTTTTAGTGCCAAATAAATTCCCTTAACAATTCTATTATTTCAGCATATCTTATGCGTGACGTGTACTTTGTTTCTAATCCAAAAGGTACGCTAGTCACAAGTCATTACTTTGTTCATGCAAATCTATAATTTCTAATTTTATATCTTTTTAGATTAAAGGTTTTGTCTATAATTTCCACGACGACGTTGGGCTTTTATTGTATTTATATTCATGTAGTTTAGGCCCAATAAGCCTTTTATACACTAACGACGTCGTTTAAGGGTTTTCTCTATCTGTTAGATAAAAATAAAAAATCAGTCTTGACTAGAGAAATCTCGGCAGATTCTCCGACGATACCTCCTCCGCCTCTGGACGCCCGTAAAACTCAAATTAGCGATTCTCTGTCAACGAGACAAATATTGTGTTCAAAAAGTTTTCGACTTTTAGAGTTTCTGCCTGAACCAACGATCATCTTGATTTAGGGTTTTCCTTGTATTAAATGGAGAATCAGGAATCGGACGAGCCGATGCAGAAGAAGCCTCATCTTTTAGACTCCGTTTCTCCGACTTCCATGGCCCGTAATTCTTCACCTTCTCACCCTATTGCTAAAAGTGTAAGCTTTTTCGACTGAGACTTCTCTCTTATCTGTTTAAAAGCCCGTTGATTGAATAGTTTGATAGTATCTTTCTTTTATGAAATTGACGTTTGGAATCTATGAATGATGCAAATAAGGACTATGCAAGAGTGAGTTTTTTTTTTTTCTTTCAGGTTGATGCCACTGTTCTACAGTTACAGAATCAGAAACTGGTTCAGCAGTTAGACCTTCAGAAGAAACACCTGTACGATGTTGAAACCAAGATCCAAGAATTGCAAATCAAACAAACGTCTTATGATGATGAACTTATCTCAGTTAACCAGCTTTGGAATCAGGTCTGCAATTACTTGGTTTTTAGGTTTTCATGTTCCTTTTCGGCTTTATAGAACGACTAATTGCATCCTTTGATGTTTAACTCAGAGGGTCTGTGGTTTTATTTGTGCATTTTGACGGTTTAGTTGGTAGATGATCTGATATTGCTTGGAGTTCGTGCTGGGGCTAATCAAGAGGCTCTAAAATACTTGGACATTGCAGATAAACAGCGAGGTATTAATAAGAGTTATCTCTCAGTTCTTCAAGTATTATAGCCGCTTAGATTTGCTTAACAGTTTATCTATGTTGATGTAATTTAGGTTCAGTTCCACCATGCGCTGCTGATGAAATGTTTCTGTGTAGACTTCTGCAAGTTGATTCCTTAGATACTAGTAATAGTGATGAGGTAGTAGGAAAGGTTGAAGAAGCTCTTGCTTTGCGTCATTCCTCTACAATGGAATTGATGGGACTCTTTGAGAACACCATTGCTACACAGAGGGCGAAAGCTGAAAGTATTTCTCAAAATTTACATGCTGTGAAATCGGCAGAAGGTTGGTTGGTGTGCCAATTATCGATTCATTTTAATTTAACGGCTATAGACAATTCACATACCTTTTTTTTTTCAGATGCCACCATCCAGTTATCTAGCATTAATGATTTGATGAAAGAGGAGGCCAAAAACTTGCGTGAGATGATTGATACTTTACATGTGAGGCACAAAGAACACACCGAGCAGATTCATGCATACATAAGCAGCCATTCGACAGATCAATCCGAGCTTAAACACCTCAAAGGTTGTATATTTCATGATTCTAGACAATATGAGAAAATCAGCTGTTTGTTTCTATAAGCGTAGCACATTTTCCATTTTGCACACTATAACCGGGATGTAAGAATTTAAGTATTAGCATGGTGACATTTCATAATTGCTCTCTGAGTATTGAGTATCTTTGGTTATTAAAGGTCAATTGGAAGAGATCAAGGCTGAGCTTGAAGAAAATAGAAGAAAATTGATAACTCTGAAAATGCAGAAGGATGCTGCATGTGAAGGTCATGTAACATCACCAGCAATAGCAAATGGAAGCCTTTCTCCTGAGAAGCCTATAGATAAAACGAAGTTGCGTGAATTGAAGGACTCCATTGATGAAATAAAGGTAACTACATCGTTAATAGTGTGGTTCATGTTTTAATTTTTGTTTTTTCTTCCAAACGTGTAAGCTTAGCACGTGTATTGAATAATTATTCTAGATAATGGCAGAAGGTCGTCTGTCTGAGCTTCAAGCTGCACAAGAGTATAATCTTTCCTTGTCAAGACAATGTCAAGATATTGAGGTATATATATATATATATATATATATATATATATATATAGAATTTAGGGGAAAAGATTTTTCTTAGAGCAATAGTTGCAGTTGACAATGATATGTTTTGCTTAATGGATGTAGAATGAACTAACGGATGACCAGCATATATACTCGTCTAGACTGTATAGTTTGATCAATGATCGAATTCATCACTGGAATGCTGAACTGGACCGGTACAAAATTCTGACTGAGGCCATTCAGGTCAGCTTCTTATTCAATTTGCCGGTGTTTCTCTCCCACATAAGTGAGTAATTTTTTCGTCTATCATTATCTAACCTCTGCTTCAGGCTGAAAGGTCCTTTGTAATGAGACGGGAGAAGGAACTAAATCTAAGGGCAGAATCCCTAGAGGCAGCCAACCATAAGTCTACCACTGTTGGTTCTAGAATTGAAGTTCTGGAAAAGAAGCTGCAGAGTTGTATAGTTGAAAAGAATGGATTAGAGCTTGAAACGGAAGAAGCTATTCAAGATTCTGGTGATTTTCAATCCATTTCAGTACTCATTGCCTTTTTAACGCTTTATACCTGCTCTTAAAATATATCTTCCATGTTTCAGAACGGCAAGATATTAAAAGTGAGTTTATTGCAATGGCATCAACCTTATCTAAAGAGATGGAAATGATGGAAGCACAGTTGAAACGGTGGAAGGACACTGCACATGATGCTCTTTACCTGCGTGAACAAGCTCAATCGCTGAGAGTTTCGTTAAGTAACAAGGTTTGAACGCAACCACAGCTTTAAAGATTATATTCGGTATAATATTTCTCTGTTTTTCCTAAATGCCATCAAATTTGTTTTATTTTGTTGTTGTTTCGATGGACTATTTGGTCACTGCGTGAATTACTAGTAAGGAGCAGGTTACTCAATTAATAGTGTGACATAGGCTGTTATTTTGAGGATTTGATTGCCAATAAGATGAGGAGAAGTGATAAGATTTTGTTGAATTTCAGCTATTCTATGTTGACCGGTTTTGTGCTTTTCTTGTCAATGCAAAGACTTTGACTATTTTACAACTTTTATATGCACAATTAACTCAGTATTTTTTTGAAGTACAAATGTGGAATCTCCCTCCTTTGTATATACAACTTCTTTGCTTCTACTATATTTTTCCTTTGTATTGGACTAATTTAGTAGACTGCTCCCTGAAATATTGATTTTCTCATGCTAACAAAGGCAGACGAACAGAAGGGTTTAGAGGATAAATGTGCTAAACAGATGGCGGAAATTAAATCTCTCAAGGCTCTAGTAAGTTTTCAAAATGTCCCTAAAACCATCCACTACAATTTTTTTTTGTGTGGTAATTACAATGTTCTTTTGCTCTATTTACATACCTCTCTCCAACCGTTCCTAGGCACTTTATTTTCGCCATCTTTTAGGAATTCATGGATACTGAAACTCCAGAAAATTTATCAGTAAGAGTCTGAATGTCAATTGTAATATCGCAGATTGAGAAACTTCTGAAAGAAAAATTAGAGCTGCAAAATCTAGCAAGCATCTGTACGCGTGAGTGTAATGATGAAAGGTATGTGAGTATGTGACCATTTGAGTGTATTTAAGTTCTCTAAATTTTGCTGAAATCATGAGATTTGAGCTTTCCAATTTCAGAGGACTGGCAGAAATCAAGGAATCACAACGGAAAGCCCAAGCTCAGGCTGAAGAGCTGAAAAACGTTTTGGATGAACACTTTCTTGAATTGAGAGTGAAAGCGGCTCATGAGACTGAAACTGCTTGCCAAGAAAGGCTTGCAACCGCGAAGGCTGAAATTGCTGAATTGAGGACTCAGTTAGATCTTTCTGAGAGGTATGCTCTCTCATGTTACCACATCCAAGGTCATTCATTATATTCTTTTCAGTATTATATTGTTTTCTCATTTGCAGGGAGGTTTTGGAACTTAAGGAGGGTATTAAAGTTAAAGAGGAGGAGGCAGAGGCATCCATTGCTGAAATGGAGGTACAATCATCCTTCTGCTCGTTCTTCCTCATTTTGATGTTCTTAAGGAGTGTATTAAAAATCCAAAAGTTGAAAATGCTCATGTGTCTCATCCATACTTTGCTTCTCTAGACTATTGGTCAAGCCTATGAAGACATGCAGACACAGAACCAACATTTGTTGCAGCAGGTGGCTGAGCGGGACGATTATAATATCAAGGTAAGTTTTAGTGTTAATAGGACACTTTGATACTGAGATTTGGATTATTTTTTTTTCATCTTTTCTCAATTCCAATCTTTGACTTTAACTATATCTAGCCTTTGAACACATTAGTTGTAGATTTCTTATTTGATCTATGATTTCAGCTTGTTTCCGAGAGTGTCAAGACAAAGCATGCTTACAACACTCACTTATCTGAGAAGCAAGTTATGGAAAAGCAGCTACAACAGGTTAATGCATCCGTAGAGAATTTTAAAGCAAGGATTGCACATAGTGAGGAACAGGTTAGAGGAGATTTCTTGTGTAATTGTTGTAACTCTCTAAAACTGCTCTCATCAGTGTCTTTTACTAATGCTCTTATGTTCGCAGATGAGAGGCTGTTTTTCTGAGGCTTATAAATTGATTCAAGAAGATCGTCACCTCGCTATCAGCCTCGAAACCACCAAGTGGGAAGTAGCTGATGCTGACAAGGAATTCAGATGGCTCAAGTCTGCTGTTTCTTCATCCGAAAAGGAATATGAACAGATCAGTAGGAGGACAAACGACATCAAACTGGAATTGGATGATGAAAGGTGGACCTAAAAACAGATCTCTTGTTTGAACTCAATTACTATATTATGACAGATTGATATAGATTCAATCTATGGAACAGGAGGGAGAAGAAGAAGCTTGAGGAAGAGCTGATGGAGTTGAACAAGGAGCTTGGAGAGTTGGGTTCTGAGAGTGTAGAAGCTGCCATAGTGAGACTCCAGGAAGAAGTTAAGAATTGCAAAAACATCCTCAAATGTGGCGTTTGTTTTGATCGGCCTAAAGAGGTAACAATGCTCATAACAATCCTATATCTCACAGTCAAGGCAGACATAATGATTTGATAATCCTTTCTCATCACTGTCATAATCAATATCAATAGTCAATTATCATGCATCATAAAAAATCATTTTTCAGCGCATATCAACAACCGCTTTTTGTTTGAAACAATATTTTCAGGTGGTAATTGTGAAATGTTATCATCTCTTCTGCCAGCAATGCATCCAACGTAGCTTAGAGATCCGACACCGGAAATGTCCAGGCTGCGGTACCGCCTTTGGTCAGAACGACGTCCGACTTGTCAAAATGTAACTTAAAACATGCACATGGTGTTGGTACATAACAAACTTAATTAAGGTCCACACAATCTCATCTTCCTTCCCATCCTTCAATAACATTGTAAGATTGGTAGTTAGATATGTCATATATGTATCGGTTATAACACCGAATCTCTGGGTTTTTTTCCAGCTAAGAGGATGATGAGAAATTAGGTGGGTTCTTTATGGAGAAAGTGTAGGTTTTAGGTATGTGACAGTCGTGTTTGTGTTACCTCCATTTATGCCTTGGTTTTATGACATAGGGACCGACAAAGACATCACAAATGGACGGAGCTAGTTAAATTTTGTAATGAAACTATTCTGTAATTGGATTAGTAAAGTGATGTTTTGTGAGATAGCTATTGTTAGGTAGAGATAATGTCTTATATAAAGATCAAAGATACATAGACCTAATGAACCGGTAACATTTAAGGCTCTTAATGCACGTGAAGATGACATAACCAGATAACCTCTTATCTACCATAATCATTTTTGTAGTGAATCTCCTTTTGATTAAGAAATGTTGATACGACTACGTCACTGGTTTAGTACACTTAGTACTGTAGGAAAGGCTTCAATTTTCAATCTGCGAAATATCATTCAAAATTGAAAAGATTGCACTTGTTTTTCAAAAAATAACACATTCATTGAACGAGAAAAATGTTGGTGTGTTATTCCCCACTTGATTAAATTTGTTTGCCAAATAATTAGAAACCATTAAAGGTTTGACCGTGGCTTGTAGAGAGAAACTAGTGCCAACCCTTCAAACCTGAAAGTGTTCTTGTGTAGAGCAACTAATATCACCGGTGTGTTTTAACTTAGGTTAGTGTTTGTATGTTAGTTATAATATATAATATCTAAAGAAATTTTTAGAAGTATTAACAATGCATGGTATGGTAGAAAGAAACATATAGTTTACATGTTCAATGTAACTATGAAAACCTTTTAACAAAAAAAATAAAATTATGTATAGTGTATTTTCTCAATATCTACGGATAGTGGTAACTAAAAATACTTTTACGGCATATAGCTTTTAATTAGGGGTAATTGATTGTTTGTTATGCGTGTAGATATTTTTAGAAACTTAGCTTAATAAAATCAAACTTGTATGTATGCATCTCGAGAGGAATCTGATGAGAACACGACCAACAAAAAATAAAAAATACATTCATTTGGTTTCCCTATTGGCTATTTAATTTGTTCCCATCTTCCATACGTGTTTGAATTTCGTCAGACCTCGAAGCTTACGTACATCAAACAAATGAAACTAGTAATAAATAAAAGGGCAAAAACAAAACTTCGTAAAAAGTCTACGTAATTATAGATAAAACTTCATATTTAGATTTGTTAATAAATTTCTTGAATCAGTAGATGGAAAGATTAATTAGTCTTCATCTTTTAATCTACCCTCAAATGTACCATTTACGTATGTACCCAAAAAAAAAGTGATCTAAATCAACCAAATTTTCATGCTCTTTATCTTATAGTCAAATAGGGAAATAGGTACCTATCGTTTTCCATCGGCTGTTATGTAGTCTATGAAGAATAACAGCTCAGTCCGGTTTGGGCTGCATCAACCGGTCTGCAGGTTCTTGGTTTATTTCGGTTTTGTTTATATCTTATTTTGACGCTTTCGTTGTTGAATAAGTCAGCTCCTTAGTCGGAGAAAGACTCGGGACGTTAGTCCAGTAGCTTAAGTTTCGTAGCTTCTGTTTTGCTTCCTTGTAAGGTCTATTTAAGACCAATCTGAATTTCATTAATGGATTGAGTTTTCAGTCTCTGTTTTTCGCAAAACTCTGTTTATTTCTTGAGTGAGATTTGATAAAAGCAAAAAGTGGTATCAGAGCTTGTCACGAGCTTGGTACAAGAGAGAGAGAAACACCATGAGTGATAAAGAGTCAGTCATCATACCAAAATTCGATGGTGACTATGAGCATTGGGCAATGCTCATGGAGAATCTGATAAGATCAAAGGAGTGGTGGGATATAATCGAAACGGGAATCCCAAGGACGGAGAGAAACGTGATCCTCACCGGAGCACAGAGGACGGAGCTGGCGGAGAAGACGGTGAAGGATCACAAAGTGAAGAATTATCTGTTTGCCTCAATCGATAAGACAATCCTCAAGACAATCCTGCAGAAGGAGACATCGAAGGATCTGTGGGAGTCCATGAAGAGGAAATATCAAGGGAATGATCGTGTTCAAAGCGCACAACTGCAGAGGTTGCGCAGGAGCTTTGAGGTTCTTGAGATGAAGGTGGGAGAGACAATCACTGGCTATTTCTCCAGAGTGATGGAAGTCACTAATGATATGCGGAATTTAGGAGAAGACATGCCGGATTCTAAGGTGGTAGAGAAAATTCTTAGAACATTGGTCGAAAAATTCACATATGTGGTATGTGCAATTGAAGAGTCCAACGACATCAAGGTGATGACAGTGGACGGACTACAAAGTTCTCTAATGGTGCATGAGCAGAATTTGAGCAGACATGATGTAGAGGAGAGAGTCTTGAAGGCCGAAACTCAATGGAGGCCAGATGGAGGAAGAGGTAGAGGAGGAAGTCCAAACCGTGGTAGAGGAAGAGGAAGTTACCAAGGAAGAGGACGTGGGTTTGTGAGCAGAGACACGGTGGAGTGTTTCAAATGCCACAAGATGGGACATTACAAGGCCGAATGTCCAAGCTGGGAGAAGGAGGCGAATTACATAGAGATGGAAGAGGACCTGCTTCTCATGGCTCATGTAGAACAGATCGGTGAAGAAGAAAAACAACAAATCTGGTTTCTAGATTCAGGGTGCAGTAATCACATGTGTGGTACGAAGGAGTGGTTTATCGAGTTAGACGGCAATTTTAAACAGAATGTGAAGTTGGGAGATGATCGAAGAATGACTGTAGAAGGAAGAGGAAAACTACGACTTGAGATAGATGGGAGAACTCAAGTGATCTCTGATGTGTACTTTGTGCCAGGGTTGAAGAATAACCTTTTTAGTGTGGGTCAACTTCAACAAAAAGGGTTGAGATTCATCATTGAGAGCGATGTGTGTGAAGTGTGGCACAAGTCAGAGAAGAGAATGGTGATGCACTCAACGATGACAAAGAATCGCATGTTCGTAATTTTTGCGATAGTCAAAAAGGTGAAAGAGACAGAAGAGACGCGATGTCTGCAAGTGATTGAAAAATCTGACAACCTATGGCACAAGAGATTTGGTCATCTCAATCACCAAGGCTTGAGATCGTTAGCTGAAAAGGATATGGTAAAAGGCCTGCCCAAATTTGCTCATGGAGATGAAGATATCACATGCGAGGTATGCTTAAAGGGAAAGCAAATCAGAGAGTCGATTCCGAAGGAGAGTATGTGGAGATCGACGCAGGTGCTGCAGCTTGTTCACACGGACATATGTGGACCGATTAATCCTACGTCAACCAGCGGGAAAAGGTACATACTTAATTTCATAGATGATTTCAGTCAGAAGTGTTGGACGTATTTGTTGTCGGAGAAGTCAGAAACATTTCAGTTCTTCAAAGAGTTTAAGGCTGAAGTCGAAAGAGAATCTGGGAATAAGTTGGTCTGCTTGCGGTCAGATAGAGGAGGAGAATACAACTCAAGGGAGTTTGAAGAGTACTGCAAAGAATTTGGGATCAAGAGACAACTCACAGCAGCATATACGCCACAACAAAACGGAGTCGCAGAGAGAAAGAATCAAAGTGTGATGAACATGACGCGGTGTATGTTGTTGGAGAGGTCGGTGCCAAGGAAGTTTTGGCCAGAAGCTGTGCAGTATGCGGTGTACATACTGAACCGGAGTCCATCAAAGGCTCTAAATGATGTAACCCCAGAGGAGAAGTGGAGTAACTGGAAACCATCAGTAGAGCATTTGAGAATTTTTGGGAGCTTAGCGTACGCCCTTGTCCCATACCAGAGAAGAATCAAACTTGATGAGAGAAGCATCAAGTGTGTGATGTTTGGCATAAGCAAAGAATCCAAAGCCTACCGTCTCTATGATCCTGCTACCGGTAAAGTATTAATTAGCAGAGACGTTCACTTTGACGAAAACAAAGGATGGGAATGGGAAGATAAGTTGCTGGAGCAAGAGCTCACTTGGAATGATTCCGATAATGAACCTACTAGGGAAGAAGGTCTAGAAATCGATCACAATAATCAACATGATCAAGAGGAATTAGAGGAAGAAGAAGAAGAAGAAGCTGTAGAAGAAACAGCTCATCAAATCCCTCTGGTAGTTGAAACAGGAGGCGGTAGACAGATACAACAACCGGTCTGGATGAAAGATTATGTTGTTGGAAACGCAAAGATACTCATCGCAGAAGAAGAAGAGGATGAAATGCTTGTGTTATTCATCGGACCAGATGATCCGGACTACTTTGAAAATGCAGTTCAAATGGAGGTATGGAAGAAGGCTATGGAAGCTGAGATAACCGCAATAGAGGAGAATAACACGTGGGAGTTAGTTGAGCTGCCAGAAGAAGCAAAAGTAATTGGGTTGAAGTGGATCTTCAAAACGAAATTCAATGAGAGAGGAGAAATTGACAAGTTTAAAGCAAGATTGGTCGCAAAGGGTTACCACCAGAGATATGGAATTGACTTCGATGAGGTGTTTGCACCAGTAGCTAAGTGGGATACGATCAGGTTGATTCTTGCCTTAGCAGCTGAAAAGGAATGGAGAGTCTTCCAACTTGATGTAAAAAGTGCCTTTTTACATGGAGACCTGAAGGAAGATGTGTTCGTTGAACAACCAAAGGGATTCGAAGTAGAAGCAGAATCCAACAAAGTGTACAAGCTGAAAAAGGCCTTATACGGTCTAAAACAAGCACCGAGAGCTTGGTATAGCCGTATAGAAGGGTACTTTGGCAAAGAAGGGTTCGAAAAATGCTACTGTGAGCATACACTGTTCGTGAAAAAGGAGAGAGGTGATGTCTTGGTGGTAAGTGTGTATGTGGATGATCTCATATATACAGGAAGCTCGATGGAGATGATAGAGGGGTTTAAGAAATCGATGATGGAAGAGTTCTCTATGACTGATCTAGGGAAGATGAAATACTTCTTGGGAGTTGAGGTAATACAAGACGAAAAGGGTATCTTCATCAACCAAAGGAAATATGCTGCAGAAATCATTAAGAAGTATGGTATGGAGGGAAGCAATTCAGTCAAGAATCCGATTGTGCCCGGGCATAAGCTAACAAAGGCAGGAGTCGGTGATCTTGTAGATCCAACTGAGTTCAAACAACTCATTGGGAGTTTGAGGTACTTAACTACCACACGACCAGACCTGATTTTCTCTGTGAATCTTGTTAGCAGGTACATAGAAAGCCCAACTGAGCAACACATGTTGGCAGTGAAGAAAATTTTGAGATATATTCAGGGAACACAAGGGCTCGGGATTCAATACAAACGTGGAGGAACAACGGAGTTGACTGGCTTTGTTGACAGTGATTACGCCGGTGATGTTGATGACAGAAAAAGCACTTCCGGGTTTGTTTTCATGTTAGGAGGAGGAGCAATTGCTTGGGCATCGAAGAAGCAACCAATCGTGACACTATCAACAACGGAGGCTGAGTTTGTGTCTGCTGCTTATGGTGCTTGTCAAGCAATGTGGATCAGAAATGTTTTAGAGGAGATTGGTTTCAGACAAGAAGAAGGTACACTCATGTTCTGTGATAACAGTTCCACCATAAAGCTGTCAAGGAATCCTGTTTTGCACGGAAGAAGCAAACACATTCATGTGAGGTACCATTTTCTAAGAGAACTGGTGAAAGAAGGAACTCTTAGGCTCAACTACTGCACAACCAAAGATCAAATTGCAGACATCATGACCAAGGCTGTGAAGCGTGAGGTGTTCGAAGAGCTTCGGGGAAGAATGGGAGTAAGAATCAGAGAAGTGTAAACTGAAAAGGAGATGGTTTTCAGTTTAAGGGAGGGAATGAAGAATAACAGCTCAGTCCGGTTTGGGCCTGCATCAACCGGTCTGTAGGTTCTTGGTTTATTTCGGTTTTGTTTATCTCTTATTTTGACGCTTTCGTTGTTGAATAAGTCAGCTCCTTAGTCGGAAAAAGACTCAGGACGTTAGTCCAGTAGCTTAAGTTTCGTAGCTTCTGTTTTGCTTCCTTGTAAGGTCTATTTAAGAACAATCTGAATTTTATTAATGGATTGAGTTTTCAGTCTCTGTTTTCGCAAAACTCTGTTTATTTCTTGAGTGAGATTTGATAAAAGCAACCGTCTATAGGAAAGTAACTTACCTATTGGCCAAAATAGAAACTTAGCTAGGATTTTAGCTCCATGAAAAATGTAGTTTTATAGTTCAGTCGGTAAAAACAAAAATTCGTTTCAGTTTTACAAAATCTGCATGCAAGAATAGCACCAAGCTTGATATTATACAAAACTAGAGCCAGAAAAGGACAATAATTCGAATGGCTTAAATTAAAAATCACAATCACATGCATTTCAAATTGCAGAGTTCCTAGGGCTCGACCACCATTAATTGCTCTCATAAATTTTGGGCTTATCATTTAGCCACCTACCTTCAAAAATTATGATTATATCATGCAGACGTATGGTTCAAAAAATGGAATAATATGATTGAAATAACACCAAAACAATATGGTGAAATTAATTATTGAATAATTGATATAATAGAAACGTTGCGATGTGACACCACCTTCAATCTCTATCAATATGTTTATATGAAGATCTCTATCCAATTATTGAGGATCCAAAATAATTATTCAATAAATTGTAGATTTGGTATTTAGAAAAAGTACCAAATTAGTTGGTCTAGTTGGTTTTTAAGTCCTCGACAGATTTAAAGATTCTACCCTTGATCTTTTCAAATATTTATTGACCCACATGTACTGTGGACTGTCTACTTTTAGAAATTCACAATATTTCATAAATTTTACTATCAAACTATAACCGGTAAAAAAAACTAGTTTGCAAAAAAGTCATAATATGGACAAACTATTTCTTTGGCTGGAAAAAAAATACCTACCATTTAACACTAACAATCAAAAGACTGTCTATTTTCAGGAAAATTAAAAAGACAAAATACCTTTAAGGTTTAAACCCCAAAAACCTCGAAACCCGCTAATAAAATCAGTTATGTCCAATTTATATGCGCTAACGTTTTTGTTGTTTTCATTTTCTCACCAATGATCTGGCTGATTCCTTTGAAAAAATTGTAAACCATCATTAACACTCATATATATATATATATATACACACGTTCAAAAATTATTATCTTGGGCAATAAATATATTTTTTGAAAAAAGGCTTTCTAAATCTTGGGCAATAAATGATCCCATCATCCAACCAATTACGTCGACAGTCACATAGCCATATATATGATCATACAAAGAGACTAAAGGACACGTTTCTATCTAGCAAACATTGTATTATCAACACAAACATATATAGAAATCTAGAGAGAGCACAACACATCGAACCATGGAGCACTCAACAAGAAGCCTATTCATAACCATCGTGATAACCTCCATGTTGCTAGGGATTGGAAACTCTGATCTGGCTCAAGACAGAGAGGAGTGTACGAACCAGCTCATAGAACTCTCGACGTGTATTCCGTACGTTGGAGGAGACGCCAAGGCTCCAACAAAAGATTGTTGTGCAGGGTTTGGCCAAGTTATAAGAAAGAGTGAGAAGTGTGTTTGCATATTGGTCAGAGACAAAGATGATCCTCAACTTGGTATCAAGATTAATGCATCCCTAGCCGCTCATCTTCCCTCTGCTTGTCATATAACGGCTCCTAACATCACCGACTGTATTTGTAAGTCTTTATCTATCTCTTGTTATATGTAGACATATAGAATCTTATTCTTAAAGTTTATTTGTTGTTTTAAAGTTTTCTGAGACTCATTTTTTATTAGTGTGTATAATAAGGATATATATATATATATTGATTTTTTTTTTTTTAGTTTTGAGTTTTGAAAGTCGATTTTTTGGAGATTACATACTAGGTATAATCCATGGTACAATGTACGGTTTTATAATAAATATGTTGAAGCATTCTACATTTTAGCTGTTATACTATTTAAATGACAGAAGTTTATAATATGTATAATGTAGTTTTTTTTTTTTTTTTTTTTGGTTAATGATCATGATGTATTCTTATTTATGAAGCTTTTTTGTTATAGTATGTACAATATACTTCTTCTTTTTTAGTTTTAGTTTTTATCTAATTTTGTTATCACATATTAGGTAAACCATGTGGTACAGTGTACAGTTTTATGATTTAGATTATGAAGTATATATTCTTCATTTCAGTTGTTATACCATATGGAAATTAATTTCTTACAACAACAACAATAATTTTCAAATTCAATTGATTTGATAAATTAATGATATGTATTTTTCTTACAACCTACAAAATTTTTAATTAATTACTGTGAAATTTTAAATTGAGTTAGTTAACTATTTTTTTTTTTTTTTTGATTAATTGGAAAAGCGATTCTGCATATACCTCGAAACTCAACATTGGCTAAAGAGTTTGAGAGCTTAGGAAGGATTGAAGACAATTACAACTCCACATCTACTTCACAAATTCATAAAGGTAATTAACTTTAGTTATTCATTTGTTTAATTAACCATTAATCTATAATCCCATGATAATATATAATTAGATGTATAATTAATTACTGGAGTATTAAAACTACTGATTTTATAATTTCTTTATATGATATATATAGATGGGGCAGGAGGAGGAAAAGCTGAATCAGTGAAGAGTAATGGATGGAAGAAGAAGAAGAGTTGGTTGGGTGTTGAGCTTTTAATATTTGCTAGTTTCTCTCATCTTCTTTTAATTACTTCCTCTATTTAATGTTCCTTTGCTTGATTACATGCATGTGTATGCATATGTATGCATGTAATGAGTCACAAAATTGTAATCGAAGCGTACAATTTAATTCGTTGTTGCCAACTGATCTTGTACGCCATGGATTATCGACTTACTATGTTTTTTTTTTGTTTTTATTGTTGTATTTTATAGAATTAGTGATGAAAATGTAATGTTCTCATTTGGATCTTACTTAGCTTTTAGTTTAATTTGTTATGTTTTAACCCACAATGTTCTAAGACGTTACAAATATAGCCAGTCAAGATCAATGTATATGTTCGTATTTTTATCAACAATGTTGTTTATAAGAAACTGAAACCATTATTTTCTTGATAAAACTGAAACCATGGCCGGCGGCCGCAGATGGAGGACAAACTTGGGTAATACGGAAAATGAAAGTTTGCGAGAGCCGCCGCTATAGGTAAAAGAACTTTGAGTTTCAAACTGCAGTTAAGTTATGAACAAAAAAAAAAACTCCGGTTTAGTTCATATTTGCTTGGAAATAAGGAAGAGTGAACCGAGTGGTATAAAACTCATCAGTGACATGGTGTTAATTCGTTTTCTCTCTAAATCCGATTTCACTTCTATTTGTCTTGTCTAATTGATGCTATGTTTTAGGCTCATTAAACATTTTGTGAATAAACTACCCGACGGTGAAATTCGCTTAAACAAATTATTGCGGTGATAAAATCCGGATCACCACTGATTAACAGAAAAAAGAAGAAGGAAAAAGTATATATTTATCGTCAAGTTTATCCTCTTTCTCTACTCTAAAGTATATTACATAAAGTAGCATAAACAAATCTTAAATTTAGTATCATAAATTCATGATTGTAAATTCTCAAAACTCGGCAACCAATTGTGACTCGAAATTAAATTACTACTTATTAGACTATTAGTGTGTGAACATTTTTCTCGAAGAAAATTGTTCACAAATCAAACTTTAATGCTTAAAATGATTAAAGAGTTACCATATTTTCGATAGAAATACAAAGAATATCACAAGCCATGTAAGCCACTTTTTCATAGCATTCAAAGTTATCTTTCCAATATTTCAGTAGATCCTAATTTAAAATAAAAATCATGTTTAACGACGGTTTCATCTTTGTAACATAAAAACGTTGAAACTCCACGACCACAAAAAAAAAAAAAAAAAAGTGTTACATAACATAACTGTAAATTTGTAAAAACTCTAAAATCAAATAATACTTTTTTTGTTTACCTTTGATAGAAAGCCAAGTTGATCGTTAATCGACGATAACATATGAATATAAAAATCTGAATTTGAAAATCAATTAATCAAGTAGAAGAAATCGATACAATTTATAAAGCTTCTTCTCTACTCTCGTTTTCTCTAATAAACCTTTATCTTCAAACCCTTATTAAGTCCCATACATATGTATCATAGAAATGTGTCACGGGTCAGACCTGCACATATCTGAAAATAGTCAAAATACAACAATCGAATTATGGTTGGAAGACATTAAACCACGATGAAAGATAAGAGAGATTTGGAGGTATAATCCATTGTGCCCTCGAAAGCGGGTCAAGACGACAACGAATGAAATTCTTGATTCAAAAAATGATGGAGTTCGTAGGTCATTTGTAGCTTGATGAATCCTGATGTTTCTTTCTTTTCATACGAGATAAATTGAGGCTTGATATGCTAATTTGAGGATGAGAGCAAAATTTTAAATCTAAAAAGGAACTCCATCTTCGAATGGCACACGAGGTAAAAAAAGACCAAACCTCATCAGCGTATTCACACTCAAAGAATAAGTTTTTAGTATATCAAGTCCCTCTAGTAAGTTTTTTAGTAGCAAGAGTACTAAATTTAGATACAAAGTTCTTCTGGGTCTTTCTAATCGGGCCAACAATAGTTTCGACAACAGGCCCAATATCGAAGGAAATTAAATACTGTGAATGTCGTACACGTGGCAAGTCAAATCTTACAATTGTTTTTGCAATTCCCAATTTACCCTCAACGTTTCTGTTATATTACGCCTCTCCTTTCTCTCAAAGTGTCAGCCACCAATGGCTTCTTTGCTTACACTCTTCTGTCTCTCTCTCTTATCTCTCTCCTCCTCCTCCTCCCTAAATCTCCGCCGTCCAATCTTCCCTCAATCCATCGGTCTCGATCTCGACCGTCCATCTCTCGCCGCCGATGACATCCACGATCTTCTCCCACGCTACGGATTCCCGAAAGGTCTCCTTCCCAATAACGTCAAATCGTACACTCTCTCCGACGACGGCGATTTCACCGTTGACCTAATTTCTAATTGCTACGTCAAGTTCTCCGATCAACTCGTTTTCTACGGCAAGAATATTGCCGGAAAACTCAGTTACGGATCTGTTATAGACGTCCATGGAATCCAAGCTAAAGAGGCTTTCCTTTGGTTACCAATCACCGCCATGGAATCTGATCCAAGCTCTGCCACGGTTGTCTTCTCCGTTGGATTCGTATCCAAGACTTTACCGGTGTCCATGTTCGAAAATGTTCCTTCTTGCTCAAGAAACCTAAATCTTCAAGATTCTTGAATCCGCCTTAAGCGATTTCAAGATTCTCAAATCAAACGATTCATTCCTACTTTTATGTTGGTTTTGTATTTCAGAAGTGTATTCAAATTGGACACTCAAATCGGATTCAAAAATGCAAATATTTTGCCCTAATCAGATTATGTTATATTGCCAGAAGATCTATCAGACGAAAGATTTAAGATTTACAAATCACAGAAAAGAAAATGTCAACAAAACGCTATAACAAATTGCCAAAACCATTAAAGAGATTCCTATAAATACTAACACAGATTTTAACACCAGAAGAAATGGTGAACCCACCTCACTGTCTTGCTCTCTCTTCGTCTCTCATGTGATCTGTTAAGACCGGACATGAGTTCTTGTCAATAGTCACTGTGAAGACGATTCTCATTAGTATTGCTCTGGAACAGGTCTTGAGCCAGATTTTGCTTTTTCCTCCTCTTCTTGGAAGCTCAAGGTGGTTGGTTTCTTCTGAACAATTTAACTCCATTGTTGAGTTTCAGAAATTTTCTGTCAGGCTTGAAGCACTTGGCAATGCACAATATGGCTCTTCAAAGCTCTCCCTGCAATACTCGACCATATATTACTGAGAATGCTCTTGGACTGTCCTTTTACGGCAATGTTTTCCCACAGTCGAGGGTTGTTTTTGTCAGGATTCGAGACATCAACCAGACTCATGCTCATGTTGTTCCGGATTATACAAAGCTTATTGTGTAGAGGAACAAGAGCTGCAGCTTCAAGCGACTTTGAGCTTCCCAAATGAGCTTTACTGTCCATGAATTTGTTCCATGAATCCGTGGATTCATCAAATACCCTGAGTTTGCATCCGTCCCTACAATCCAATCCGTAAAGACGACCGTTTAGAGAAGTACATGGATTACGCCAACCAGCAACCATCCCATCACTAACCGGGCTCCATGAATTAACTTCTGGGTCATAAGCTTCACTCATGACTAGTTGGTGAGACCCAAGACCCTTGAGAAACCACTTTTTATCATAAACCACACCAATAAGAGGCACCATTGCTGTGCTCATATCAGCAATAAAACTCCATCTGTTCTTGTTTGGATCATAAACCTCAGCTGAGCGGAGTGTCCTTTGAATTCCTTCACACTCCCCACCCGCTACATATAAACAATTGTTTATGACACAACAACCAAAGAAATGCCGCTTCCTAAGCATATCGGGTGCCCTGTGCCACTTATTCGTCCTTGCATTGTAGAAAATGACTCTCCTCATTGATCCTCTTAGAGGATCCTTACCTCCAAACAAATAAAGATGACAACCGCTTAAAACAGCACAACCAAACCCAACAGCCTCTGAATATTCCCTTGGAACAGGTGGAAGCGGCTGCCAAAGCTGGGAGATAGGATCAAACGTATTCCAAGAGATCTTCCCGTCGCGATCTCTTTTAAAAACATAAACCCATTCTTCAGACATCCCAAGTAACTTCCTCTGAGAGTAAAAGAAGTTCCCAGAAGCAAGCCTATACCATCTCTTACACACTAGCCTGAGTTTTCTATGTTCTGCACGCGGAACACGAATGAGGCAAGCGACAGCCAGATCGTCCGGGAGGCCGGGCAGAAGCGGAGGTTGAATCCTCGTCCTCTCCCTCTTAGAATTCTTACGCCTATGAGCATTAGGATTGATATCAGGTTGAATACAAAGCTTTGAACCAGGAACAAACTTCCTTGCTTCTACAACAGTCTTAAGACCAGAATCTACTCTACAATAGCAAGAAACAGAATCCACCTGCAAGATTCCGATCTCAGAAAATCAAAAAGAGAGGTCCACAATAATTAAACAAAGATGCATTTTTGCAATTTAGGGCAGAAAAAATAGTCAGAAACAGTTACGGAACAAGAGTCAAAAACTACCAAATTTGGAGAATTTAGCTAGGGTTACTGAAAAAGGAAACAAATTGAAGAAATTAAAAGCAAAATCATGTCAAAAGTCTAAACATTTCCCAGAAAACTCGTGATGGGTTATTATTATCTTCGATTTTTTTGATAGCGAAACCTAACAATGGAATCGAGAAACGAAGAAAAGGTAAGAAGAAGTTACCAATGGAGCTTGAAGACGAAAACCCCTAGAACCATTTGGGGATTGTCGTTGAGAAGATAGATCCATCTTCAAAACTTGAAGCTCATAAGAGAAACAGAAAAAAAAAACAACAGATCGAGAATTCTCAAACTTGAAACTTTATCTGATCAAAAACCCAGAAACCAAATGGTCCAATCTCTCAGTGTAGTCGGAGATTAGACGAAAACGTGAACCACCTTCCACTTCGCTCTCTCTACACGGAAAATGGGACTGGTAGGTCTCTCTCTCTCTCTCTCTCTTCTCGGGAAACAGAAGTAAAAGCTTTGTTATTAATAATAATACTAGTGTTTTTTTTTTTTTTTTTGTAATTACAGAATCTAGTGTTTATTAATGAATGATTAAAAATACTCATTTTACTATGGACCTTGAAATTAATGGAGCTAGTAAATAGTCAAAAAGGTGTAAGATTTGTTTTTTCTTTAGTCAACCATATGGAAGATTAACTGGAAAAACATAAATCTTAATTTGTAAAACACATTAAATTAATCTAAATATATCTATTTTCCGATTATATATGGTTTTAGTTAAATTATAAAGTCAGTTATGTAACTTAAAGATTGTGAATGATAATTTACAGGTGGAGTGGCTCTTTTGAGCTCTAAAAAAAAAAAAAAAAAAAGAATGATAATTTACCGGTGGAAAGAAACATTGATTATTTCCATGTCAATATGCGCTAACTTTTTGTTGAAAAGTGGAGAACTAAAGTTTTTAGATTTGGTATTTCAAACCACACATCTATCATTCATTCAACTTTTTATTATGAAAATTCATACTACTATTAAACGTCAAAATTGTGTGTTTAATGCTTAATTGTTCTAAGAAGTTTTAAAATGGACAAGCAACTAAAACCGTTGTTTGAATATCCTTTGACAAAAGAAAAAAAAAAAAAAACTAAAACCGTTGTACTTATAATTAATGGGCGGAATCTGTCTTATTTAAAATATAGATTGTTTGGACAACAGATTACGCTAATTGATGCCTTACGAATGGTATATTTGGACTATATAGTATCTACCAAATTTTTTAATTAAATTTTCATTTAAATACATTTAATTATACGTCAATTTTTCAACCACTTCATCAAACGATTTTAAAAGAAGGGGACGATTTTGTCGTATGGAATGAATGGGACACGGAATATTTAGAATACATATACCAAAATTTTCAAATATTAGATGTATAGCAGTAGAATACATACAAAAACGATATGTCTATCCATAATAATAATTGAGGAGTACAAGGATATTTATCAAAATGTTCCCTTTTCTCTTTAAGACGGCAACGAATTAAGAGCCAAACATAAGTTAAAAATCACAGTTTTATGTATTCAATATTTAGATGAATCATAGTTGTTTGTGCAATTCTTTTTGTTATTTGTATTTGTTTGATATATATTTTGAATTGATAAGTATAGATTACTGCGGAGTAGACACAGGGAGAAAACAGTCGAAGTGAACGTCCTCAAAGAAGAGCTCACACTGGTGGTATCATGAAATAGGAGATTTTCGAGTTCATAAAGATCTTAGAGATCACATTTTATTGATACTTAGCTAATAACTACAAGTTATCCCAACAGTAATTTAGTGATTTTACTTTGGGTAAACTAGAGACTAATATGCTACTTGATCGACAAAAATCGTTCAAACTTGATAGTATATTATCTTTGATATAAATTTTCGAGTTAACATTACATGTATATATTAAAAAAATGTTTAGAATATTTGAGATTATAGATTATGTGCATGCAAACAGACACACAAACATACGGACAATATATCATTGATATAAAAAATGTCACACAGTACAATACATCTAATATAAGTATATTAGTATGGTTAACCTAACAAAAATGGCATCGTTATTCACATTTAGCTCATCCTTTTCAACCAAACCTTACGTAGAGTAGAAACAATATTAGTGTGTTATTTCTAGATACTTAACTATTATTTTGAGAATTCTGACCAAATCAAAAACAAAAAAGAAGTAACAATAGGTTTGATATTCATAAAAATAGAAAGGTAGATGATGAGTGTCAAGCACAATTATATGCATGTCAATGGACCAATGATGGCAACAGGCAAGAGTTACGACTTAAGAGATGATTTTTCAACACCACTTTAAATATTATTATACAAATGCATAAAAGTAAATTTGACCATAATTTCATAAACATAATGGTAGTTAGTAGTTATGATATAAAAGTGTCTATCTTAAATTCAGAAATTAAAACCTTACCCATGATAAATTTTCTACCCCTAATTTTACTTTTAATTATAGTCATGGCTTGCCCAATTAATTCTTTGACAATGACATCCCACTAAACCCTAAAGAAAACAAATTGATTTGGTATGCCATACACTTTCATAAGTCCTTGATATTATGCATTCTTCAGAAATGTTAAAAAAAAACATTGGGTCAAAGTCAATGATAATACATAGAATTGTGTAAGAATTAAACTATGTTTTGGTGAATTTATACCAACCTATAATGTAATGAAAAACAAAATATTCCAAGATAGAAACACAAACTAACCTTCAAAATCTGCAGTTATATAAATAAATCCATAATGACTAAAAAGATATAAATTTAGTAAATATTGATACATGATTTTGAATGAGTAAATGATGATCAATGGACTACCCAATGGATATATGTATGTACATTGATATGATCTATAAAAATTGATATCTATTTTATTTTTATGTGATGTCTCTATTCTTCTTACATAGTTGTTATATACAACGAAGTCATGTACAAACACAGATCACTGGTTCTCGTAAGAGTTAAGAACCATCCTTCAAGGGCTTAAACGCAGCCAAAACAACGGCTACTTTGCATACGAGAAACCCCAAAGTACCCACCACTATCTCTTTTGGTGTGACTGCAAATGCAGTGAGATCTCCTCCAATGTGACCTCTCACGGCTAAAACAGTCAATCCTATGGCCAGTGCAAGGCTCCAAACCGGAATATTGAGTCCACTGAGTATTTTATTGGAGTTTTCTGATGAAGAAGATCCCGGTGCTTGCAATTCATCGACTGATCTCTGTAAGAGCAGCAAGTAGAAAAATCCCATTGTTCCACCGAAGAAGAAAGCAATGGCGGAGTTTTCACCAAGTGAGAAGGAAAAGACCAAACTTCCAAGAAGGGTGAGAATCGCATCATAGAGAAGCAGAGAGCGTTTCAAGTTTGCGTATTCTTCCATGCTTTCCTCATTGGAAACCGTTGTACGGTCAAGATCCACAGCTGTAAACGAAGAGATTTGATCGGAGTCGGCGAGTTCAGTAATACGGGTAGGTCTGAGTTCCACCATTGATAGGTAACTGCTCTCTCCAAGCAAGATTTCATCAACTTCAAAATCATATCGGTAACAGAAAGTTTCTGCATCGGTTTCTCCAAGAGAAAGTCCTTCACCGCGAGGATTAACCACCCGCAAGCTCACTCTTCCAATTCTCCATTGACCTAAATATGAAAAGCTAAGTCTCTATAATCACAAAATTTATGTACTAAAACAAGTTCTATGTCAAAAGAAACTAACCAGACTCAAGACCAATCCAAAAAGCTCTGATTTTGTCGAGTTTCGGTCCTTCAAATGTGAATTCATCAACAGAGCCTCTCTGAAACCTGAAACTTTCACCATTTTCCACAACCTCTGGATCCAAAGATGACAAATTCGCAGGTATTGTCTGTAATACCGAATCGCCCTTTGCGTCTATCAAGCATATAAGAACTCTAGCATTCATATCACTAATCCCTGAACCAAACAAATTACTTGTCTCTAGCTTAACCTTATAAAGAGATCGAGTTTCGCTCACAGTGAAAGATGGATTCCCTCTACAAACTTTCACTTCTTCTGCTGATAACAAACGCAAAGGTGTTGCATAACTCTGGAAATCTGAAAACAGAACCCAAAGGTAACATCTTGAACATTCTAATTAGTGGATTTGACATAAACTCCAATGATCATTCAAACCCATCACAACCCAATTGAGAGAGCAGCAGAAGAATTGAAAGTTTTGAATTTGATCACGGGGGAAATTTTACAACAGAGTCGATGAAGAATTAGAATTGGGCGTTACCTTGATAATCAGATGACTTGGAGCAAATTACACCGAATCGAAAACGATGAATTCGAGAGGAAAGTTTTCTTCTTTTACGAAATTGATTTGATGGGTTTTTCGTCAACCTTGCGAAAGATACGGGCTTGAGACAAATTGATTCAGTCGCCATTGCTGTTGCAACAAGAGAAATGCCACACGGCACAAAGAAGAAGAGAATGCAGAGAACCTTAAAAGGGGCATTCCATTGCATAGTGATGTCAATGTGAAACAAAACTTCTGACCCAGAGAGAGTCTCTTTGAATGTAGAGATACAGATACTACTTACTACCTCCGGCCTCCGCATTTGAACCAAACCGAACTCGTAAATCTTGTAAAGCCTATATATAACGGAGAAACCGAAATCATTGAAAGAAACCAAAAACTTTTAAAGCTTAATTACACCAAAGTGTGAGTAGCTGATTTCATGTTTTCAAGAACTTCCATTGAAAGAAACCCCATTCTTCTGCAGCATCACATACGGCCTCCGAGACACTCCTCATCTGAATTCGACATTTCTGATCACGGGTATGGATTCGTCTGTCTCATTGTTTACTTGAAAAGTTTATCAGTCTCTCTTCGAATGGCTGAATATATTGGTCGGGAACCTTTAATGCCTTTTAACTTTGTGCACAACGAAGTCGGTGACATGATCTCAGGTTAAGAATTGGGTAGCGAGTGTTACATTAAAGGATGTTTTCTTAAGGAGGAAGCAAAACTTTTTAATGAAGGCGACGGCCGATGATGATTGAGATTCCAGCTTTTGATAGGTTTACCATCAACAGTGTATTGTTCTTGTTCTTTAAGTCTAGGTTTTTCTTTTATCAGTACTTTGAACACAACAACTTTTCCATTGAAAAAGGTTGAAGAAGACATCATCAAACCATGGAGACATAATTATCCATGATTTTCTAAGACAGGACTTGCTCAAACTCTTAAGTTTCTGTAAGAAAAATCTCTTTATGTAATAAACTCACATTGAATCATCAGAATCTTCTGATTCACTTCTCTCTGGCTCAACTCCTGCTGGATTACTAGTGCCTGTCTCAGGAGCTTCAGGCTTTTCAGCAGGTGTAGGTGAAGACGAGACTTTCTTATTTTCATTACTAGCATTCTCATTCGCGGCTGCTTCCTCTTGCTCATTTACCTACACAAAAAAAAGTTCAAATAAATGAAGTTACTAAATCCGAAGAGCAAATATAGACACATCATGTGTTAGAGTTGAAGTAATCTTACATTTTCTACCGTTCCGCCACTCAAGATATTCAACAAGTCTCTCTCAACCCGCTGTACAAGCTCCGGCTGCAACATTTTGGCAATCAATATGTTAATAGAAAGAACTTGGGAGTTCCAAAATATAAAGTTTCATCACAAACAGCTACATGTATCAAGATTCAATCAGAACTTTCAATCTTTGATAACCAGAAGTTTCCCCCATTCTTTATTTTTTCCTGGCTCATCATAATCACAAGTATTAGTGAAACCATCTTGATGGATTGATAGTAACAAATGAAAATTACATTAAGGTCAGGCTCTCGACGAAATCTTCTCTTTCGAGCATCCTTCATTGGAGGAGTTAAACCATGTCTGTATTCAACTGTATTAGGCGCGGGATCACCCGGCTCCCTAACCATAATCATCTGTGTAACAAATCAAAACATTTATATTACTTTTTAGTCAAAATTTACAGAGCTTAACGCATATAATAAGCAAAATATGGATCAAGTAAATTGATTTTACCTGCCCAATATCAGCAGTTTTGACTAATGCACAATCATCATAAGTTTTCCAAGACTCAACAACTGCAGGAAGATCAAGCAGAGAAGCCGGGAACTCGTCGTTTCCAATCATAAACGTCCCGTTTCTCCCGTCCTCTGCAAATTCAATTCACACAAACATTAAATATCAAGTTTGCTCCAGAGACAATGCAAATGGATTTCTAGACAAACTTTATTCAAGAAATGCAACAAGAATGTTTTTGGCTTCTCTGACAAAACATACAATTCACAATTTTAAGTTGCTCCCGGAGACAATGCAAAACACAAACTTTAGTCCTTAATCAGATTCAAGAATGTATTTCAGGCAAAACATCATTCAAGAACCAAACTTTCAGTACTGAGAATCAAAATCTCAAACCTAGAAACAATTTATAGCCAAATATCATTGATTGCAAAAGGATAATTCCCGAGTAAAGGACAAAAATTTAAGAAAAAGGAAGAAACTTTGGGGGATTAACCCTCTATAATGTGCAAAAAGAGAAACCCTTTAAAATTGGTTACCTGAGAAACACAAATCCAAAGGGATTTCGTCGGAAGTAGAAGCCTCGTCGCTCAAAAGCCGATCAATTCGTTCTGAAACAGACGGTGGAACCCTAAGTATGAACTGTTCTTCCATTAAAGATATCACCGGCTTGACTTGAATTCTTCCTGATCTTCGCAAATTGGATTATGCAGATTGTCGTAAGTCGAAAAGAGACGAGACGAGAATCTATCGAACTGATGAAACACGAATGCTTTGTTATGTAATGTAAGAAATTTTACAAGTTTAGAAGAGAGAGAGAGAGAAAGATAATGATATAATAACCTTCTAGAAGAATCCTTTTTTGTTATTTATTATTTTTATTTCTCTCCCGATAGGTTTCAATATTTATATTTTGACCAAAATAGTTATAAAAGGTACAAACAGCACCCAGTTGTTGGTGAAAAATCACCAATTGATTTTTAAATTTTTAACTCTTAGATATATGACCATTTTGATCTTCACCGAGTAGAATAACAACCAAAAGGAAGATAATTTAATTACCAGAAATTGGAATGGACCATCTAACTAATATTGGAAAACTTTTAAGGCGGAAATAATACTTTGAAAGAATTTGAGGTGTTAAATGTAAAAAGTAAATAATATAAAGGAACCCTAATAATAAATAAGAGTGGTCGTTCATTGCTTACTTCCATCTTCTCCAATTCTTGCAGCATCGCTTCTCCGACGTTTATCACCACCGAATTCGTTCACCGGTAAGTCTTTTCCCTGATATTTTACTCTTCTTCCTAATCGTATATACTCCTATCTTCGTCTTTGTATCCGACTTCGATTCCTTCAATTGTACACGGCTTCGTTGCCCGTTGATTTTTGAGTCCGGTGAAAGATTCCGTGACGGAAACGCTGTAGATTGAAATAAAGTCGGCACTTTGGTCGGTTTTCTTGTAGGATTGAAATAAAGTTGTGATCTTTTGTGCCTATTCACATATCACGTTTCTTTGCTCCTATTTGAAATCAAATTTGAAACTGAGCATATTCGATCTCTATCTGAATTGTATGCGATCTTGTTTTGATATAATTTAGTTTTTTTCAATTCGAAAAATATGATCTTTCTAGATTGAATGCTTCTTTGAAGTTCTCTTAGACGCTGGTGTTATAGCTTTTGTTGTGTCTGTGGTCTCTTCTTTCTTAAATATCCAACCTTTTCTTGTGTGTTTTCTAATCTAGTTTGTGTTGACTGACTGATATATAGAGAGGTTGAAGCTTGGCTCAATGAGGGGAAGGAGCTACACTCCGTCACCACCAAGGGGTTATGGGAGGAGGGGTCGAAGCCCAAGCCCTAGAGGCCGCTATGGAGGTCGTAGCAGGGACCTCCCAACCAGTCTTTTGGTTCGCAATCTACGCCATGATTGCAGGTACGTACTTTGACTTCTCAATAATTTCCTTCAGCCATTGTCTTCCCGTTTAGGATGATATTAGTGTTTGCACACCTCTTAAGCTTCAAGACATGACACCTCTTAGCACATTTAGGCATCATGTTCTCATATTTGTACTGTGAAGGCTTTCGAATGTTGATATATGTCCTCAGACCTATCTTGATAATGATGTAAATTCCTACATGTTTGGGGTTCATGTAAACCATAGTACTTCGTAGTTGACATTGACGCCAATCTATCTTCATTTCCTGGCTTTTAGCAAATTGTAATTCTCTTCTTACCTCTTATCCTTTTCTTCAGGCAAGAAGATCTCAGGAAGTCATTTGAGCAGTTTGGCCCGGTCAAGGACATATACCTACCAAGGGATTATTATACCGGGTGAGCATGTTTTGTAAATAGAACATTTAACACTTGATTTTTACTTATGTTCTGATTAGAGAATATCTCTATTTTTTCATCTTCTTTCTTGAATCTTTGTTTACTACGTTTATCCCCCTTTCCTTTTTCTTTCTTTCATCTCTGTGTGTCTCCTCATGATACTAGGGCCTTATTAGAATCTTCTTAAATGCGCTGGTTTCATAAATCAAATTTAGGCTCCATATTTTTTTCATAATTTTCTGTGATATGAACCATCACTTGTGGTCTTAAACCACTAGTTTTTAGTGTCTTTCAAAGAAAGAAAGAAGGTGGATTAGTCGTTTTGAATTTAGTACCTGTTGAGACCTCATACATTTTAGTCCCTTAAGGAGAAGGATACAATGATGATATGTTCCATGTCTGAACACACTATGAGTGAGTTAATTGAAGTTGTTGAGGTTTAGCAGTGAATCTAAAGAATTGAAGACTTCAAAGAAGTAATTAGAGATCTTATGAAGATGTTGTATATGGTAGTGAAGAATTGAAGTGAAGTTGAGTTTGTATTCAATTTGAAGATGAATCAAGTCTTCAAGAAGTCATCTTTATACTGAAACTTGCAAGGCTAGCAGGCAAGTGCTTGCTTTTTTCATGTTTACTGATGTCTTCTGTTGCAGGGGATCATATAGCCAGTTGTCCTTCAACAGGATTGTTGTAAAGTGGTACATCTTCCTCGTCATTTTGTATGTTTGGTTTCTAGTCTGAGACCTGTTTTGTTCTACATTTTAAATGCAGAGATCCGCGAGGGTTTGGTTTTGTTCAATTTATGGACCCTGCTGATGCTGCTGACGCAAAACATCACATGGATGGTTATCTTCTTCTTGGCCGTGAGTTGACTGTCGTGTTTGCAGAAGAGAACAGGAAGAAACCGACCGAAATGAGAGCAAGGGAGCGTGGTGGAGGAAGGTGCATGGAGCTTTCTCTTTTTGAACTTTTTTGTTTATCGTCAAATATCAAAAATTCAATATTTAACATCTTTTTTTGTTCGTAGGAGCAGCAGATTTCGGGATAGAAGGCGTACTCCTCCTCGTTACTACTCTCGCTCTCGTTCTCCTCCCCGTCGACGTGATAGATCTCGGTCACGGAGCGGTGACTATTATTCTCCTCCCCCTAGAAGACATCACCCAAGGTTTCTAAATGTTTCTGTCTGAGCTCAATTACAAATTTCTCCACCCGATTGAGGCTTGTATGCTCACTAACTGTCTATTGTCACAGGTCTATCTCACCCAGGGAAGAGCGATATGATGGGAGGAGGTCATACTCGCGCTCACCTGCCTCTAATGGCTCAAGGGGTCGCAGTTTAACTCCGGCCAGAGGTAATAGCCGCAACTTAAGTCCCAGCCCTAAAAGAAGCATAAGCCGTAGCCCAAGAAGAAGCAGGAGCCCGAGCCTGAAGAGAAATAGGAGTCTTAGCCCGAGAAGAAGCATAAGCCGTAGCCCTAGAAGAAGCAGGAGCCCGAGGAGAAGCAGAAGCTACACTCCTGAACCCGCCAGAAGCAGGAGCCAGAGCCCGCATGGGGGGCAGTATGAAGAAGACCGCTCGCCAAGCCAGTGATTTGCTAGTCTTGTCTAGATTATGGTTGTGTGGTGTACCCTTATCCTAAGACAAAGTTTAGAACTAAAAGGATGAGAAATTTTATGTAGGGTGGAATTTGGCTTTTTATGTTTTGGTCTATGGAGTGGAGCATGGTACTGTTAGTATTGACTATTGAGTTCTTTAAGATATAATCTCAGGTTATTATAAAAGTTGCAACGTTGCTCAGGAAAAGAGGAAGCTTTTTAGATTACTTGCAAGTTACAAGTATAACAGCTCTAGTTTATTGTTTCCGTCATGTCAGCCAAAGCAATATTTTTAAGAGATCCATCGATCTCATCAATAAGCCACGTTTTGGATATGGTGCATTGAAGCCATCTTTTCGGTAATATCTACCATTGGATTGCTAACCTTAATGGTCCTTCTGATTAAATATCCTCGTTCTCTAGACCTAGAAGAATTTGTTGGCTTGAGTCAGAATCTTGAGTTCTTATGCTAGTGGAATCAAGAATTTGGAGCTTTAGTAGAATTTAACAATTTTCAATTCTTGCAGCCAAGATGGGTAAAATTGGTTTCTTTGATGAATCAAGAACTCAGCAGAGCCAAAGAGTATGGTCCGATGTTTACTGAGGAGTTAAACCTTTACTGTTTTATAGCAAAACAAAACAAAAGATGAGAATTTTCTTGTCCACATAATCTACCTACCAGTCTACCACCATTGACAGGCTTTAAACTTTAAAGCATCACAAAGACGATAACTTGCATATGTATAGAGAGAGATGTGGAAGAGCATAGGAGAATTGAGTTGCGATGACTATGTCAAAGCTGGATTGACTTTGGAAGACGCTAAGGGATTTGACAAATTGGTGAGGGATGTGATTTCAACGGCTATAGAGACTGATCCAAGAGATCAATGGAAGGCTTTGGTGGATGAGAGTTCGCTTAAGCCATGGCATCCTCATCCCCTGCATCAGCTTCTCTACTACTCTGTCTACTCAAACTGGGACTCATCTGCTCTTGGCCCTCCTCTCTATTGGTTTCCTTCTCCGTACGTGTCATGAACTTGTTCAAAATTCTGAAATATATCTGTAAGATACAGCTGATTGTCTGAAATCCTTAGTGTCTTGTCTTTTTTCTTCTTTGTGTGTGTTTAGATCTCAGTCAAAATCAACAAATTTGGGGAAGCTGATGGAAACTCACGGGTCAAGACTTCTTGGTCCTACATACAAGAACCCTCTTGAAAGTTTTGAACTTTTCCGGAGATTCTCAGTTGAACACCCTGAAGTAAGCATTGACGTTGAACGTTGAAAAAAAGAATCTTTGCGGCAGCTCTGGTTTGGTCTAATTTAATATCATTGTCAGGTTTATTGGTCAATTGTTATCGATGAGCTTTCACTTGTGTTTCATACTCCTCCGAGGTGTATCCTTGACAAATCAAAACCTGGAGGGACTTGGCTCCCTGATGCTGTTCTTAATATCGCTGAGTGTTGTCTGATGCCTTCAAGTCATCTCAAAAAGGAGGATGATAGTATGGCTGTTGTATGGCGTAATGAAGGCTTTGATGATTCTCCAGTCAATCAAATGACATTAAAACAACTCCGCGAACAAGTAATGTATGTCACATGAAAGTCTCTTATCAATCATTCTGTTGTGTGATCTCATTTTAAAGCTATCAATGGTGGTTTTGATACATTTACTTGAAAAGGTTGGTGGCAAATGCGATAGGTGGAAGTTTTGAGAAGGGTGACACGATTGCAATCGATATGCCAATGACAGTTGATGCAGTGATTATATATTTCGCAATCATATTGGCCGGTTGCATTGTTGTCTCCATCGCAGACAGCTTTGCAGCTAAAGAAATTGCAACACGGTTGAAAATTTCTAAAGCAAAAGGCATATTCACTCAGGTTTGTGCACTGACGAACCTTATCAACAGCCTGACTCACATCTTTTCGCCTTGTATCTATCCCGTACAATGTCAGATATCTCTTATTGCGTTTTCAGGATTACATACTCAGAGGAGGTCGAAGATTTCCTTTATACAGGTGACAAAATTGGTCTTGCTGTGGCTGTTTTTGCAACTTAATGAACCAACAACATAAATATATCTAAACTTATCTTTCTTTCCTCTAGTCGGGTGGTTGAAGCTGCTCCATCTAAGGTCATTGTCCTCCCAGCTTCAGGTAAATTGCGTGTTCAGTTAAGAGAACAGGATATATCATGGATGGACTTTCTTTCCAATGCGAAAACCCATCTTAGGTAAATTGTTTACATCTCTACATTTTCAATCACTCGAAGAGTGTAGATGAGACATGCTCCAATTTGGCTTGCAGTGGAGAGAACTATTATCGTCCGATTCATCTACCTGTAGCCTCTGTGATTAACATTCTCTTCTCATCTGGAACTACAGGTACAAATAATGTGATCAAATTGTAATAGATTTGTTTAGATGCATCTATTAATTAGTTATTTTTTCTTAAACAGGTGAACCGAAAGCTATACCGTGGACACAGCTCTCGCCAATTCGTAGTGCTTGTGATGGATGGGCTCATCTTGATGTCCAAGTGGGTAACACATATTGTTGGCCTACAAATCTTGGATGGGTAATGGGACCAACTCTTATATTCTCCTGCTTTCTAACCGGTGCAACACTTGCTCTCTATCAAGGGTCTCCTCTTGGACGCGGTTTTGGAAAGTTTGTTCAGGCAAGACAGAAATCTCCATTGTTACCTCCTTTTCAATCGTGGTAATATTAGATAAAGCCGCACTTATTTGTGCTTGATATTACTCCAGGATGCTGGAGTTATGGTTCTTGGTACTGTTCCGAGCTTGGTGAAAACTTGGAAGAGGACAAACTGTATGGAAGGGCTTAATTGGACAAAGATTAAGTAAGGAGCAACAAACCTCGGTTTTTTGGGCTTATACGAGAAAATTTAACTTAGAAGGTGTTGTGCTTTGTTAGGTATTTCGCCACTACAGGAGAAGCTTCCAATGTTGATGATGTTCTCTGGCTTTCTTCTAAAGCTTATTACAAACCTGTGATCGAATGCTGTGGAGGCACGGAACTCGCTTCTTCATACATCATAGGAAGCCCGCTTCAACCGCAGGCTTTTGGAGCGTTTAGCACACCATCCATGACAACTAGAATCATCATTTTCGATGAAAATGGCGTCCCATATGTGATAAACTGAAACTTTAGACATTTGGGGTGTTATCTAAGAATATCCAGAGATTGATTAAGACTGGTTTTTTGCAGCCGGATGATCAACCATGTACTGGAGAAGTCGGTTTGCTCCCCCAGCACCTTGGGGCCACGGATAGACTTCTGAACGCAAACCACGACGAGGTTTACTTCAAGGGAATGCCAATGTACAAGGACACAGTGAGTAGTAAGACAGATGTTCAAAGTTAAACCATATTTGCACACCGAGATCACTTAATTTGTTCCTCTGTTCTGTTCCGTTCCGTTCTGCAGAGACTTAGAAGACACGGTGACATCGTGAAGCGAACCATAGGAGGATATTACAATGTTCAAGGCAGAGCTGATGATACCATGAACCTTGGAGGCATTAAGGTATTACACTGTACTGTATGTATTTCAACACAGCTTCGAGTGTTTTATAAGTTTTCATCTCTTGTATCTCTGTTATAACGCAGACGAGTTCTATTGAGATTGAATGGGTGTGTGATCAAGCTGATGAGTGCATCTCTGAGACAGCTGCAGTCAGCTTAACACCACCTAACGGTGGTCCAGAGTTGCTGGTCATATTCGCCGTCTTGAAAGAAGGGTTCAAGAAACAGAGTGAGGAAGAGCTAAAGATGAAATTTTCAAGAACCATTCAAAAAGATCTTAATCCTCTCTTCAAGGTAATTAATATCTTTTTCGCAAAAAATTCAAAGTTACGCGCGAAAAGAGTTTTTGTCTGCTTAAAAAATGGATTTTGCAAAAAACTTGCAGGTGAGTTTTGTGAAGATTGTGCCAGAGTTTCCAAGAACAGCTTCTAACAAGTTACTGAGAAGAGTCTTGAGAGATCAGATGAAGCAAGAACTAGTATCATTTCGGAGTCGAATATAAATAATTAAAGCCTTGATCTTTAAGTTTAATTATAATGAAATCAATTAGTAAGTGTCGTCATTGTTTAAATAAAAATAAAAATCTGCTGAGAAGTTGTTGATCTACACATGATTGAGTATTGCTCGAGCCAAATAATAAACTAATAAAGAATTGATTAAATCAAATCTACAAGAGCCTAATTCACGTTTACATAACTAAACACTTTGTTAAATCAAAATTTTCATATCATAATCTTAATCAACCTGAAACAATTGTTTTTGTTTAAATATGTAAAATATTTCGAACGATACATCCCATAAGGCTCGAGACAAACAAATACATATTTCTTCAAAAATCTATGGAACCTAAAGACATTGTTGGCGGTGTAGCTATATCGTACGTGATATACAAAATCTAGGAAATATAGCATTGGTTGGTTGGTTCATTTGATTGATGCAAGTCATGGGAACTCGAAAGAATAAGATCTTACCAACATTACTTGATATCATGGAAAATTCAAAAACACTTTTATGGTAGGAGAAATTTTTTTTGAAGTGAAAAATAATGATTTGGGCCTGACTAATTGGGCCAGACAAAAAAAGAATTAGTAAGAGCGGAAAAAAAAAAAGAACCCTAACTAAAGAGCGCGTTTGGATCTGGTTTTATGAAACCACGAGAGATTTCGTGTTGAGATGAATTTTTCTATGTATTGAAGATTTTTGATCAAAAGAAACCTCGCAACAACATCAAAGGAGAGAAGATCGAGCTAGAAATTGACAACGTCTTCCAATCCCGAACGCTTCAAGACGATGATTTTGGGATAATTTGTAGAAAAAAAGGATTGAACTTGTTGTATCTATCCCCAAGTTATGTGGACTAATGTTTTCAGAATTGTAAGTCTTCTTCTATCATCTTTTTTTTTCCTAATGTGTGAGTGAGAATTGGTTTTGAGAATTGACTAATTCGTAATACATGATTTTACAGGGTGGTCTACATAATGTTTCTTGGTTTCAGTTACTTCCGAGTGAAACTGAGCTGAATCCTGGTTCTGATAGAAGGTTAAAGCTTTAAGCTTTTTCAATGGGTAGTTTTAGTGTTTACTTAATGAAAGTGTACTAATTAGTCTGGTCACTCTGGAGTTTTTGTTCAGTTCAAGAGCTGAGCAGAATGATGTTGCAACATATCTTGTGCTTTCCTCTCATCTACGGTTGCAGAAGGAAGGGTTTCTTACCACTTGGACCAATTCTTTTGTTGGACCTTGGGATCCATCTCAAGGTTTATATAACCCTGGTAATACTAAATCGCAATCTGGTACTTAAATTTTGTAACTTTATAGTTGTATCTGAAAATCATTCCTTGTTGCTGCTCAGATGAAAAGATTAAGCTTTGGCTTTTTCTACCTGGGCGTCATTCATCAATCACTGATAAAGCTCAGGCTGCTGTGTCAAAGCTTAGAGGTATATTTTCCTTATGATTTATTCATCTTTTTTCGCCTCAATATATTCAAACATATTGTCTCTATACTGATTATGACTGTTTAGTGAACATGCCTGTTGTCTATGCTTATCTTGGTATACATGTCCTTACTTTTCTTTTTTCTCCTATTGAAAGTTGTTGCGTCAGGAATTTGGGTAGCACCTGGGGACTCTGAAGAGATATCAGTTGCCTTTTCACAGTCTTTACGTAATTGCATTGAAAGGTTAGATTTTTATTATCTTCAGACATAATGGATTAGAGTATCATATTAACTTGTTTGATATTGCGACAGAGCATTATCTGGACTTTCCTACATGAGATTTGGAGATGTGTTTTCAAAATTCAGCCCTCAAAGCGAAGAATATTTGAGGTATCTGCAACCTCTTACCATCTAAGCTAGACCATGTGTTATAATCGCTGAGTTTGTTTATTTACCTGTTACCTTTTAGCTAATATATCTTCTTCTTTTTTTCTCTCTGGCTTTTCGATTATATCTCATCACATAGCTTTCATTAAATATGGGTCTGTGAGACCTTAGTTTCCTGCGTGTAATTGTTAAAATCGAAAGAAGTCTATGATTAGGTCTGTGGCTCATCTCCTGGCTAATGCTATGTGGATATTTATGCAGGAGGGGACAGCCTACTGTTGAATTCATCTTTGCTGCTACCGAAGAGGCAGTTTTTGTCCATGTCATTATATCTGCCAAGTCTGTAAAGCTTTTTGTTATACATGTTCCAAGTTATGGTTTAGTGCTTCACATAGAAACTAACTGTACTTTTTTATGCACAAAGGAATGTCCGCACACTTTCAAGTGGCGATGCTGAAAGAATGTTAAGGAGTTCTTTGAAAAACTCCAGTTATAGGCTTCCAGGTTAGTCATGTTTCCATCATCATTTGGAATGATATATTCTCCTACTTGTCTACGATTTTGATGGAACTAGTTCTAGATGTTAGTTGACCTCTTCCTGCTGTGTACTGTTGTAATACTGTATAGATTGAGAGCATGAGACTTTGAACTCAATTTTCAATGCATCCACTCCAAAAAAAGCTAGTGTAGTCTACTGCTACTTTTACCTAATTTCATCGAGCAAAGACTTAGCATCTCATTCTTTTGCATGTCACAAGAGCTTTTCTGTAATGTTTGGGGTTGGCCAAGAGTGGGGATAATAGATTATGCTACATGTAATTCTATAAAGCCAAACTTCTTGAATTGATACCTGAAATGATATCCGCCTTCTACACATGCTTCTTGAAAGATGAGAGCTTTTTATTTGATAGAAACACTTCTCACAGGCTTATGTTATTCCCACCAGTGATTGTTTCTCCTCATGGAATGCGGGGCAGCCTCACTGGATTCTGTCCCAATGACTTTGTCAAGCAAGTCTACTTCAGGTACAATTCATACCTTTGCTTTCCAATGTCCAAGTCAACATTTTTGTGAAGTGCATAGCCGTTAATCTGATGAATCCAATTTCTCAACTAATATTTTTTTCTCACACAGTTCTGGAAACTTAAGGACTTCGAGTGGATATGTTGGTCGTGGGTCCCGTCTGATAAACGGCAATCATTGCTACGTGGAAGTTACACTTGGTTGCTGCCAAAATAAAAATGACAATAAAAATGACAACACAAGTCAAGCTAATTCGAACTTTGCAGTTAACTTGCCCCATAATCAGTGTCCTGAACCTTCAGTTGGGAGTAAAGATCACCGTAAAGGACAACCAGATCTTTTATCAGTTTGTGAAAAAAAGTTCATTTATCCAGCTGAGGCAGTGCTTGTGCCAATCTTACAGTCGGCATTTGCTAAATTTTCTTTGAAAAGGTAAATTGACTTGGTGAGGAGGTTATTTAGAATTCATTGAGTACTTAATGGTAAGATCCAGATTGGCTATACTGAAATTAATTTAGTTTCTGTTGAATTTCATGTATGTATTAAGAAAAATTGACTGTGTGATCATAGTGAAAGGGTTATTAGGAATTGTCTCAGACCCATGTTAAAAAGATGTAATACTTATGATCTTTCCTCAGCTTGGAGCTGATGCAAGGTGAAATCATACTTGCAGATTTTGGCTTCAAAACTGGATAGGCCCGTCACTAGCAGGCTCATCGTTATTTATGCACTGGTGAGTCTTTTTCTTCTATCTCGTCTACATTTAAACCTCAAAAGAAATCCACAAAACAGTGGTCTGGAAATGCCCTAACTGTTCTGAGAAACCGAATGTTTTGTAATCTTCATTATTTGAAGCTCCGTAGGAGTGAGAGCTGTGGCATTTCCGAGTTTTGTTTCAATTATATGCGTAACTGTCCATGATCCCTGAATATGTGAACTTGATTTTATGCAGGGCTGGTGATTTTGACTTCCTTGGAGCGTCTGAAAATAAGAGTGATGGGTTTTATGAAAAGAATGATTACAATAGCAGTGGTAGTAGCCGTAATAGCAGCATTAGTTCAACAAGTAGCGCTTCCAGCGGGAGTGGCTGGAGGATGACGTCAAGAACTGGTGACCTTGACGCTGATGCAGATTCTTTGACGTGTAGGCAATCTGGTCTTACTTCTAATGATGATCGCCCAAAAATGGTATGACTTTTATCTATGGAAAGGGTGGAGTTTGCATGATACTGATGAGGAAACTGAATTGTCGATTGTAGCACTAACATGCTCAATACAATAAATCAACATCATATAAGTAACTTAACATTCTTTGCAGGGTTCCAAGCGACCGCGAACAGGGATGGCAGAGTCATTCGGTCAAGTAGGTACTGTCACTGATGCACCTATTCAAGAAGCATACAAGTCAGGATTCGTTTCCACTAAAACTAATAAGCTGGTGTTCCAGGCATTGAAAATGATCAAGTTGGTTGGGATTGGGATGCTGACGATGATGATGATGACAGAGAAGTTGGCATGGATATAAAGGCCCTTCTTTCAGAGTTTGGAGACTTTGGTGACTTCTTTGAGAACGATGCTTTGCCTTTCGGGGAGGTAATTCTCGTCTTCTGGATGTTACCTATCATAATATTAATCAAGAAACTTTTATCTGCATTCCATATACTGGTGATTGATATGTAGGTCCTGCATAAGCTCAGATATCTAGACTGTTTCTCAGAGATGTTTGGGAGGAAGGGTCGTCTGCTTCCCTTTCCCCATTCCTGCCATGCCTCTTATTGTGTTTCGGTCATATTGCCTTTGGTGTCAATTCTTATATAATATAACACCTTATGTATTATGTTTGTGTAGCCACCGGGAACTGCAGAGTCGCATGCGCTCATTTTCCCTCCAGATTCTGCTGATGTAGGTTCCAGTCCAGTGGATATGATGGATGTATCAGACCAAATCGTTTTGCCTGTCGGGTTTTCCTCTTTTGAGAGCTTTAATCCTGTTCCCCCTATCATTGATGAGTGCCTTATTAAAAGTCAAGAAGTTCTCAACAGCAGTATCACTTCAGTTCCTTCATATCAAATGTCGATCTCTTCCACTAGTGAGTTCGATCATTTAATGAAAGCAGAGGCGATGATGACCTTCGCTCCTGAGTATGGAGCTGTAGAAGCACCTATGAGCGAGATTTCCTCGACGTATTTCAAAAGCCCATATCTTCCCAAATCTCATAAAGTGGAGAGTTCAAATTCAAGAACGAGTAATTATGTTTATGGAGCCACACCACCTACCACTGATTCTGATGGAGCGGGCAATAAGATTTTGTTTGGATCAAAATCATGCATTGGTAACAATGATGGCAGAACTTTGTTTCATTCGAGGGAGCATTACACTCAAGTAGAGGGTAGAAAGGACCAACATGATAAGCTACCTACTGTTATCAGTGACAACAATAGTACAAAGGAGGGTGTCTCTCATTCAAAACACTCAAAACATAGTGCTGCGAATGCTGTTAAGGTCGTGCAGGGGAAAAAGACTGATGGTATATCTGCTGTTGTTAGAACCTTATTATCTTCGAAGACCTTGCTGGCAACAGACGTGGGAAACGTTATGTTCCAAGCTTTCATGTGTAGGATGCGGCACACTTCTTCAAAGCACAGTTCACCTGTTAGTCTGACTAGGCTTAGCGGAAACTTTTTCCTGAACCAGCTGCCAAATGAGCCTAGTACTCTGACAGACAACATATCTGCAAGGAACGAGATATATAAGAAAGATATACCTACCAGAATAGCTGGAGATTTTGACGGAGGAATGTTGGATAGCCACATGAGTGCACCAGTTGGTGTATGGCGGACTGTTTCAGTCCCAAAAACAGCAAAACCTGCTAGTTCGCCAAATATTGAAGCAGGGTCATCCTTGCCCCATAGTTCATTTAGCGAAGACAGCTTACTTTCTTATGGTCAAAGGCAACCTCTGCATGAGCTCCTAGATGGAATATCGCTACTTGTACAGCAAGCTACCTCTTTTGTTGATTTAGCTCTGGATTCAGATTGTGGAGATGGACCTTATGGCTGGCTTGCATTGGAAGAGTTATGGAGACGGGAATTGTCGTGTGGACCCTCTGCTGGCCATGCAGGTTGTGGGGGAACTTTGGCTTCCTGCCATTCTCTGGACATTGCTGGTGTCAAGCTAGTTGATCCACTCTCTACTGAGGTAAGCTTTGAAAATGGTGTCAGATGCATGGAAATGAGGCTATCCAATGTCTTTGACATTCTTAATTGTTAGTTTGGGCTAGAAATATTAAGTGGTCACAGATTTGCCGTATAAAAGTTTGAGCTTTGACCAAAAAAAAAAAAAAAATGTTTGAACTTGTTGATATTTCTCTTGCTACTACGTCTTTTCTTTTCTGGTCGACTGTAGGTTATACACAATGATACATTCTGTCAGTTTAAACTTGATTATGGAGCTTTCTTTTTATTCCAGGTTTTCCCTTCGTCTGTCATTACTCTACTGCAATCTGACATCAAAACAGCTCTGAAATCTGCATTTGGTCAGTCAGATGGTCCATTATCTGTGACAGATTGGTGCAAGGGCCGAAATCAATCGGGGGATGGAGGATCTATTTCTGAGGGATCTACTGCTGAGTCAGCCCTGAGTGAAGGTAGATCGCTTATTCTGATTATTTCTCAGTCTCACGCTTGCTTTTCATCTCCTTGAACTCTACTGTTTCCACTGTGGTTTTAATTGATATCTTAGAGTGAATGGTGTCAAAATCTCTGATGGTGCTATTATTAATAATATCTTGGCAAACAAGCAGTGTCAAATGCAATAGATGGTGGGAAAGGAGAGGAGACGGCTCAGAGCCTAGACATATACAGTTCAGAATTACTCCGACCGACACTGTTTGTTCTTCCATCACCTGCTATACTTGTCGGGTATGTATAGAGATGTCTGTCTGTTATATTAGCTGTCTTCCTTAAAAAAAGAATTTGGTCTTGATCAAGATGCCCTTGTGGTCGGGTTATTTCATGAAGTATTCATGATTTGCTTTTTAGGATATCTTAGAATTTGATTACAGGCTGTATTGCTGGAGATTTAGAGCTCTCGTTATGTATGCATCTTTTTCCTGTGACAGGTACCAAGATGACTGGCTTAAGATATCTACAAACTCCTTGCCACATTGGGAAAAGGCCCCGTTTGAGCCATATGCTCTGCCAAAAAGTGTGAGTTTTTAGGATATTTTTTTGAGAGATATGCTTTTGTCTTCCTGCAAATTAGGCCTAGTGATAATCTTCTTCATTAAGATAACTGATGTTGTTCTTTGCTACCTTTCGCAGATTAACTATACTGTTGTATGCCCGGATATTGATCCTTTAACTTGTGCTGCTGCTGATTTCTTCCAGCAACTTGGAACTGGTGAGTCAACGAGTTTATCTATTGTGAAAGAGGTTATGCTCAAACATGATAGGAACTGGTTTCTGTTAAAAAATGTTTCTAGTGGAACAAAGTTCTGATATTGTCTCATCATTTTCTTCTAATGTACCTTTTGTTGCATAGTGTATGAAACGTGCAGGCTGGGAACCCATTTGCCACAGAGCCTGGGAAATCAAATGGATACGGACGCTGGAAGATTATCCTCATCTGGATTTGTTCTGCTTGATTGCCCTCAATCAATGAAGATTGAAAGCAATAACACATCGCTTCTGGGATCTCTCAGCGATTATTTTCTATCATTGTCAAATGGGTGGAATGTGAATAGCTATCTGAAGTCTTTATCAAAAGCGCTGAAAGGTCTAAAGCTTGGATCTTCCCTTTACACAAACCAGAAAGAAGGATCAGGAAGTCCTTGTATGGTAAGTATGAGTTAGAAAATACATATGTTAAGTGAGATAAGTATTTATATGACTTCTACCAAGTGTAGCTGTTGTTACTTGTTGACTCGACTTTTCTTATAGGTAGTGTACATAGTGTGTCCATTTCCTGATCCTTCAGCAGTTTTAAGGACGATCGTCGAATCGTCTATAGCACTTGGATCAGTAATACAGTCAGATAGAGAGAGGAGATCAATACTCAACAGTCAGGTTGCAAGGGCGTTTGGTAGTTCTACTGCTGTTGACGAAGCATCAATATCTCACATTCCAGTGCTTTCAGGGTTTAGTGTCCCCAAATTAGTTCTACAAGTGGTGTCGGTTGATTCTATTTTCCGGATAACAAGTCCAAGCTTTAATGAGCTGGTCATTCTCAAGGATACTGCTTTTTCTGTATACAATAAAGCTCGGAGAATTTCACGAGGAATGCCTAATGATGCAATTTTCTCATCATCTTTATCAAGCAGATCCTCTTCAGCGTTGACATCGATGAGCTCTATTTCAGGAATCTGGAAAGACTGCGGTGGTTCTCGAATGACAGGTTCTACACATCCAAGAGATGGTGACATTGATGTTAGCTTGAGAACGAGTGGTTGGGATACCTCTACTTCCTGGCAAATACCAAGATCTGGAGGACTAAGTTGCGACCCAAGCAGAAATGGAGATTTTTACCTTAATGATGAAATTTTCTATTTATTTGAACCACTTTTCATTCTTTCCGAGCCTGGTTCTGTGGAGCGTGGTGTTTCACCTACTTTCGGCAGCTTGGGTTCTGAGTCTTCCAAGCCAATACCCGAGGATGGTGGCAGAGGTTCTGGACCTGGCATGAATTCAATGGAAGGTATAACATCGGGATCAAGCTCCCAGGGGGATGCATCCCAGCTTGAAGGAAAGGCTATTCCAAGTTTACATTGCTGCTACGGTTGGACAGAGGACTGGAGATGGCTTGTAAGCATCTGGACGGATGCCAGGGGTGAATTGCTTGACACACATATCTTTCCCTTTGGTGGAATTAGCAGTAGACAGGATACAAAAGGGCTGCAGTGTCTTTTTGTTCAAGTTCTGCAGCAGGGATGTCAAATACTACAGGCGTGTTCCTCCCCTGACAATGGATCTTTCAAACCCAGGGATTTTGTCATTACACGCATTGGGAATTTCTTCGAGCTTGAATACCAAGGTAAATTAGCTTATTTTACCCTTAGATTCTGTTCTTAATCTGATATTTCATCTCGCTCTTATTCAATTGCGCTTGGGAATATAATTCTCTAGTATTGCATGGTACATAACCCTGCTATTGTTGTCTGCTTGCGACTGATATAACAGAGTGGCAAAAGGCTATTTACTCAGCTGGAGGTCCTGAGATTAAAAAGTGGCCTATTCAACTGCGACGTTCTGCGCCTTCTGGCATAGCCACCAACAGCAACGGATCTTCCTTGCAACAGCAGGATCTGAGTCTGATTCAAGAGAGAGCCTCATCAACTAGCACACTCTACAGCTCTCATTCAAAACCATCCACCTTTGTGAAAGGCAGTATTGGGCAATCTGCTGGAAGAAAGCAGATAATGGGTGGGCAAACCATATCTGGTACTCCAAGAGGATTGTTTCAGTGGGTTCACAGCATCAGTTTTGCTTCTGTTTCACTTGATCACTCCCTACATTTTGTTCTTCCAGCTGAGTTGGTGTCTGCTGGTCAGTTTTCTTATTTGTTTTCTTTTGTTCCCCGCATTTCGCTCATATGTGTGATCAATTATAAATTTTCATAAGATATGGAGCAAGACACTGACTTGCATGGTTATATGCACAATTATGCAGGAGGTGGCCAGAATAGTACTGGTATGAGTTCTGTTAACTACATTGAAGGTTTCACTCCTGTCAAGTCTCTTGGGTCTACCGCTTTCTCTTACATGATGATACCATCACCCAACATGCGCTTTCTTCACCCAAGTCCTCTTCAGCTTCCTACATGTTTAACTGCCGAGTCACCTCCACTTGCTCACCTCCTTCAGAGCAAAGGCTGTGCAATCCCCTTGTCTACTGGATTTGTTGTTTCAAAAGCTGTGCCTTCCATGAGAAAAGACTCAAGAATAAACATGAAAGAAGAATGGCCATCAGTTCTTTCTGTAAGTCTCATAGACTATTATGGTGGTTATGACAATGCTCATGACAGAATTCTTCAGGGAATCATGAAGCAGGGAGGAGGGACCAAAGAAACTAGAGATTTTGAGGTTGAAAGCCATCTTATCCTTGAGTCAATTGCGGCAGAACTCCATGCTCTATCATGGATGACTGTTAGTCCAGCATATCTGGACAGGCGGACGGCATTGCCGTTTCACTGTGATATGGTTCTGAGATTGAGACGTCTGCTTCACTTTGCAGACAAAGAACTAAGACAGGAGTTTAAAACAATGCAAAAGAATGCAGATCACTAAAGTTCTCTATCAGAAGATTAGACCAATCTTTCTGCAAACTTCATCCTGCACCTCCGGAGTAGTCTTGTCATATTTAAGGCGCGTAGGTATCTCGGGTTATTTCACCAGTGATATATATGTTACAACGAAGTAGGAAGAAATGGTGTAGATGTAGTAGATGTAGTCGAGGTTTTGATTTGGTGCTTATGAAATCTGTAAAAATTAGCATTTAAGGCTTGCTCTACTGGTTCTGATTCACTTAGGTGCATAGGTTAGTTTCTTTATAACCCTTGTATTTGTAATTCAACATTATTTATCATCCCACTGTAAATTTAGCAAGATAATTCATATGGGTTTCTCAGGGCTGACTTATGTTCTTGTAAAATTCTGGTACCTTAAGCTGAACATCATGTTTCTCTCTTGATCAGTCATATAATGGATCCTGACTGTTGTATGAGTTGTGCAGCTGAAAATTCTGACAATAGAGTCAGATTTTCAGAGTCTCTCTTTGTCTGCCCCGGGACCATCTTGATGCTATCTGTTAGCTTACAGATTGCAACTTCCTAAGGTGTTGCCCCCGTTTCTCATCTGGTAAGCTACTTAACTTATCTCTAGATTTTGCTATAACAGAACTGGTATAATCAGTGTCTTTATCCATTGAACTTGTGATTTTCAGGACACATAAGAAGAAATGGAGAGCAAGTAAATGGACGATAAAAGCAGCGGCCATTTACAAAGGCGTATTCTCTCTCTTTCTCTCTTTCCAGGCGAAGCAGGAGCACTTAAATGCTATGGTATGGTCCCATTCTTACTGCCAGCCACTTTCTTCTATGCATCACATGGCTTAAACAGATTCTCTGTCTAAATCGTCCCACGTACCCAATCTTACCCTTAAGTTTATTCTATTATATATAAAAGACAAAGTAAGGTTTGGTTAGATGAGATAAAGTATTGGAAGCTTATTGGATGGGTGGTTTGGTATGAAAAGTTGCCTATGAATGTTTTTACACTTATGTCTTGTTATTGGAACTTGCTCACAATCAAATGCTTTGTATTTAGGATTAACCTTATAGGTATTGGCACTCATATTTGTGATTTAGATTATGTTTTAGCCCTAAAGTCAACAGCATTGATCAGTTTGCACAAGAGAATGTTTATTCTGGTTTCTATCTCGAGTTACATATATGATTATTGCAATTTTATGTGATGTCATTTATTGTGGGGATATCTTTTCTGAGGTGAGTCACATACTCACATGGGAACTTATGTTGCCTCAAGGCACCATAACGACATCATGATAATCATGATGACGATGTCACATCATAGTTGCCCCCACACAACCATCTAAATACAGCTCATCACGTCATTGATTCCATCGACCCTTAAGACAAAGTATTATCATCTCTTATTGATCCTTGTGTCAACCCAAATCCCTGAAATCTGATATTCTTGTAACTTCCAAGACAGGTTATGTAGTGCCTTTTAATGGATTACGATAACAAGGGCCATAAGCACACCAAGTGTTAAAAATAAACGATCTCATAAACTGTCTGATGAATTGATGATACACATAGATACATAGAGAAACGGATGGTTACATTAGGAATGCAACATTCTAAACAATAGAATCAAATCACACAAACTCATTAACAAATACAATTAAATAATAGAGAATAAAAAGAATGATCAAAAGATGAAACCAGATGCCAAAGCAACAACAGATGCAAACAATGCTGGTACAAACATAGCAGCATCAGAAGTTGGGCTTGGAGCTGGAGCTTCCACGGTGGCAGCTGCCGCAGCTGAAAAAGCCACCGCAACAACCATAACAAACATCATCATCTTCATCTTCATTGCCTCCATTACTTCTCCTTTGATGTCTTGAAATAAGAATTTTTTTAAGAGAAAGATTTTGTTATTCTTGTTTGGATTTGTGTGTGTTGTGATGATAATAGTTGTGGGGATGGTATTGTCTATTTATACAACAATTGTATGACATTTTACAGCTGGCAAATTGGCTGTCTCTTGGCCCAAACCACATTCTTCTTTTTCTCAACCACTGTCCTTTTTTTCTTTCCAACCTCACAAAAATATTTAATAATATTTTTTACTAATTTTTTCTTTTGATTGTAATAAATTTTGTATTTGTGTCTTTACATGAGTTGTTCAAAGGATAAGAAGTTACATCTACCTTTGTTAGTGTATTTAAAAAGGTTGTATTCTCCTTATTTTAAGATTAGCTATTACTTAGTGCTATTAATAACCAAACTCTAGATGAGATTTAGATGAGCCAAGTAATAAAGTTAGTTTTTTCTTATATTTGGAGATTAGCTTTTACAAGTAAAGAATAACCAAACTCTACATAAAAGGGATTATTGTTGATTTTGCCATTTTTTATAGAAATCTTTTGAAATTGCCATTTTTAATAAAATCTTACGGATATGCCATTTTTTAATATTTAAAAATGTACGTATTTCGGTTTTTTTTGGTAAAAATACGTAGTTTATACAAAATACTAAACCCTAAGAACAACCACAACCGACTAAACCCAAACATAACGAATAAAACGCATGTTAAATCATATTTTCGTAGCCTGAAAAAGGACAAAATCCATAAACTATTCAAAAAAGGGCAAAATCCACAAATGCCATCCAAAAAAATGGCAAATCCATAATTGATTCCTACATAAAATTTACAAAAGCAAAGTACAATAAAACTTCTATAAATTAATAAATTATTTCCAGTCTTGGGTTAATTTTTATCAATTAATACTTTTATAAATTAATAAAATATCTTAGTCACAACATTATTAATATATAGAGGTTTTACTTAGTTTGCAAGCAAATTTGCTAAGCGTTAATTCAATAAACGTATTTTTTATTAATTAAACAATAAACATATTATATACATAACTATTTTCATCAAAACTATATTTTAGAATACTCCTTTCCTTTTATCTAAATTTTTTTTAAGAGACAATCATTTTCTGATTGCATTAAAGGGTCAATTAGCGGTTTTAGTGTTTCCTTGAAATTAGTGATGTTAATACCAACATTCACACCAAACTATGAAAATGACCAACTACCCCAATTACAAAAGAAAAGAATTAGTATATCAGTTGAATACTTTTAAAAGTCGTATACAAAAAAATCAAACTGACCAAAGAAGAAGATAACAAAATAAAATAGCTGGAAAAGCTTACAAATACCAAACATACAATGATGCATAATCATATGCTGATATGCATGAGGCTGGACTGCTTTTGTAGACCCTAACAACATAACATACGAAGTCTTTGTTTGTTACTCTTGTTTTCGAATTTTGAAGTTAAAATGAGTAATCCACTCTCTTTTATTTTGATTTTTTTCATAAGTACTATTCACTAACTATATTTAATTATCCTTCCGGTTTCGTGTTTTTAAGGAATTAGAACTAACCGTTTGAGTTTTAAATCACAAAGGCCGCAACGAGATTTGAAAATAAAAGTGTAAACTTTTCCGACCAAAGCATAATAATGAGTTCCAAGTTGGAACTTTAAAATCTAGTGGACCGTTGGTGAGATTCAAATCTAGTTACTTTTGTTCAAAAATATGTTTTGAAAACTCAGTTTGCCTCCTTTTTATTGCTTATTATGAAGTTATAGACAAACACATATAAACCTTTTTTAAGAATAAATTATTGTAAGATAAATAAATGTGACTGACCAGAAAAGAGAACAACACATAGCCGTTTGGAATTTCAGAAATATATGCATAGAGCCACGATTACATTTTTTTTTTTTTTTTGGTTTTAATGTGAAGAGAGCCACAATTACATTTAAGAACTTTAACAACAAAAATACATTTAAGAAAAAAGTTGTTATATATGTACTGGTGACTACTGGACTAATGCAGTTGTCTTTTACAATACGATATACATAAATATAATATAGACTTGTACATATTTAAGTTTCAAGTTCTTTATTATCTCTCTCAGGTTAAAAGTATTGTTTTTCTATTTATTTAGAAAGAAAAAAAAGAAGAACTACGATACTTTTACTCTATGCTAGGCTTAAGAGTGATTGAAATCTAGACACGATTTACAGATGTCTGCAGTTATGTGTGAAGGGTATACTGTCAGTTTCAGATCAAATATTTGAAACTCATTGGGCTTGATTGCAAGCTAGCACTCCCAATGTCTATATATTCATATTTGAAAAGAGAAGATTACATTTATTATAAAAATAAATATATCAAAAATAGAGATAATAATCCAAGAAAAATATGTTTTCTTTTTCTTTCTCGAATATATAAAATATTACGTTGTTATTCGAGGGATTGAAGAAAAAAATAAAAATAAAGCTATAACTATATAAATGATGAAATTGGAAAATTTAAAAAATTCTGTGAAAAGCCTCACTACCAAAGCCCAGCCCTATATAAGCCCAAGTTTGGATATAAGTTTTTGAAAAGGGTTTAAATCTAATCACACACGCAGCTCTCGAGCGTGATATTCACCGCCCTGTAAAAGCCAAAGGCGATTTTGGTTAGATCTGTGAAATCAGATGTCATTGGCGCGTGGGACAAAATCTTTTTAGTGTCTTCTTAACGCAAAATCTTATTTTGGATCTTCTCGCCAGACATATGGCATGGTGTTTATTATCCGCTGAAACCGTACTAACGTGTACTCGACAAAATAATACACGTGTCATAATATGATTTGTTGATATCCCATAACGAGTTCTCTTTATCAAAAACACAACAGGCTTAGGCTTTTTAACTTCTAGAAGCCCATCTCACCGTCCATTTCGTATCTGACGGTTGTTATCAATCACATTATTTTTCTCATTATTAAATTAAAATGAGCAACAAAAAAAAAAAAAAAAAAAAGGTGAGCGTCGCAGTAAAGACCGCAGTTTATATTTCTTTTGTGTGTGTGTGTTTAAAGAAGATAGATAAACAGTGTTTCGATCTTCTGGTCTCATCGAGATATTAAAAAAATCCAGAAAACAAATCCTGAATTATTATTTTGTGGAGTTTGAATCTCTCTATCTTTCGAGAGAAACAACTTTTTTTTTTTTTTTTCCTCACCATTTTACCTAATAATTCATCCAAGTTTCTTCTGTCTTTGGTTTCATCAAGTTTCACTCTTGTAAGTGTTTATACTCTTGTTTCTGTATTTATTTGACTGTCGAGGTATATACAATGGTGTGTTTGTGTTCTATGTAAATATTGAAGAATCGATTCTGCAGTAAACACTATCTGATTTATAGATTTTAGTCTCTTTTTCTGGTTTTTTTTTATACTGTTTTTGGATATTGCTGCTTTGTAGGGTGATTCTGGAAGCTAAGTCGCTGAGTTTAAGTTGCAGATCTTGAGGTTAGTGAGTCTTGTTTCAACCAATTAGTTCTGATTTGTCTTTTTTTGTTTTGTTATCTGTGGTTTATTTCAATTAGTTGTTAGAAATCAGAAACTTGTATGATTGTAAACAGGATTGTAAACAGAATTTTTTTCCCCTTTTGTGTGCATTTAATCTATAAAAAAAGCAAGAACTTTCTTAGTGATTGTTCTAGATTTGTTTGGTCTATTTCTGGAAGAGTTTTCAATGTCTGAGTTTATGTTTCTTTGTTGGTTTTGTAAGGTTAAGAGAGAGAGGATTAGTGTTGTGTAATGGAGGAAGTAAAGGGACAAAGAGGGAGTGGAACCACAGAGGCAGATTTTGTGTTGCAATGGGGAGAAAGAAAAAGAGTTAGATGTATGAAAGTTAAGAAAGATCAAAGCCTTACAAATGGCAAATCAACTGATTGCTTGACTAAACGTAAACTCATTTCGCGTGCTGTCTCTTCTGAGAGAGGCTCGCCTTCTCGACATCTTAACCGTCCTAACAAGTAAGTTCGATTAGGGACAAAAGGGATGAAATGGTTTGTTTGTGAGTGTTTTTTTATGTAAAACATTGTTATGTTTATGTGGTGATAGGATCACAGATTCTCTAGTCAATGTACGGAGATCGTTTGTGGCGTCGCCTGAGAAGGAAGATAGGTATTACACAACTAGGGGTTCGATGGGTATAGATGAGAGTGGAAAAATTATTAAGGAACCTGTGAAAGAAACCAAGAAGCATGTGTGGCCAAAGTTGTTTATAACTTTGTCAAATAAAGAGAAGGAAGAAGATTTCTTGGCTATGAAAGGTTGCAAGCTTCCTCAAAGACCTAAGAAACGAGCCAAATTGGTTCAGAAGACATTGCTTGTGAGTCTCTTTGAAAACTTACCATTTGTATTCTTCATAACCACTTTTATCTCATGATTATGTATAATGCAGCTGGTGAGTCCAGGAGCTTGGTTATCAGATCTGTGCAAAGAGAGATATGAAGTAAGAGAGAAGAAGACTTCAAAGAAGGTATAAGATTTTTCTCTTTCTCGTTTCTTTGTGGATGTTAGTGTTTATGTACTAGCAAAGAGGTGTGATACATTCATATTTTCATGTAGAGACCAAGAGGATTGAAGGCAATGGGGAGCATGGAAAGCGACTCGGAGTGAAGAACCATCGAAGAAAAAGAACTTAAAAGAAATATTCAAGATTTTGGTGAGGGGCAGAAAGGATGTATTTCGCTTTTTCATTACATTTTGAGATGCCTCTCTTCATTTCTACAGGTTAAAAATGAGGCACTTGTATTTTTGATGATGTTTTGCTTTCAAAGCTAATCTATCTTCTTAATCTGTCTCTTTTCTCACATTTTGCTTGTTTTACTTGTTGATCTGCACATAGACAAATCGTGTACACAACAACGATTCATGATGAGTTCTAGAATCTCCATTTAGACATGGATGAGCGAGTGTAATGAGAACTCCAAACCCAGATTAAGAGATAGAGAAACAGTGAAAGAGAACGAGAGAGGTAGAGAGTGCTTATATATTAGAGTGGAAACGAAATCTGCACACAGATTAGTGTCTGGATATTACAACACACCAACCAAAACTGCAGCTACCACTACCGAGTACCAAACATTTACCTAACAAGTCACAAGTCTCCTATTTCTCTCCTTGTTTATGAAGTAGTTATTCTACATTTAATAAATCTGTACTTGTCGCAATACCTACAAATGTACATTTGATGCATGTCTCAAGATTGAGATGGAATGCCGGTTAGCCATGCCTGAAAAGCGCTTTCTCCAGTGCAAGTTATCCTCTCAGCAGTTAGCTTCGTGGTTCAAATCAGGACAATAAATAAAACATTTCATCCCGAGACTTCAAAGATTCACCAGATGATGGCCAGCTATCAGATCAGACGCTGTTAAGGAGAGAGTTAAGTACGAATGAGGAATAGTGAGTGGGAGGATCAGAAAAAAGCAATCCTTGCAGAAAGTTCAAGAAATTTACCTTCTCTAATGTTGCTGATCGTGGGCAAACAAAGTCTTAACATTGAGACATAAGCCGTCTGGTTCCATAAACAACACAAGCACTTGGATGATTTCATGGCATGCCGGTTGATGTGAGACCATCTGACTATACGGGCACTACAAAGCTTCAAGAACAATGGATGCTTTTGTAAAGACTGAAAGGACAAAAGGTGCTTCTTCCCCAGGGTGTATAGTGGTTGGGACAATAGTATAACCCTTAGGATCAGGGTCAAGAACCATTTCGCATGATATCTCCCGGGAATTCACATAGTCTGTTCCACCAACAGATTCATGAAGAAATATGTTGTAAGCAGCACGACGTCCACGAGTTTTAAGAATCCTCATTCCGATATAGAACAACTGTGAATCATGGCTTGATTGGTAGTTACGAAATCCAGGAGTTGTTCTTGAGAAACCTACGCCCTGTAAGTAACATTGGGAGAATGAGCTGAGGATAGTTACATAAGAATTATATATAGAAAAAGTTTCCATCAAGAAATAGCACGTGCCTGAGTTAAGGTGATGAACACATGAATTGGCAAAGATGCATCAGAACCAGTTGCCCTCAGCCTGAATTGTGGATTTTGATGCCATGAGCTATAATCTTGGCAGCCACCGGCACTATACCCTCGCCATTGGCCATGTACAGAGTAGCGCATCTCACGGGGGTAAACCCGACAAACATATATTGATCTGAAATGAATCTGGAAATCTTGCCAGGACATCCAGAATATACCTTCTTTTGACTGTTTAACAGAATGCACAGGATCAGTACGCAATATACTTTACTTGAACAAACCATAGCATAATTACATATATTTACACGCAACTATGTGTTTGTGAGCACTATGTTTTGTCCATGTATGTCCCCTTGTTAACAGTAAAGCAAAATCTTTTACCAGTTTCTGAAGCTAGGCCCCCTAATCAGGCTAAAAGAATTCAAGGAACAAAAGAAATGAGCCGTAGAGAAGTGAAGGGCAAGAGAAACTACCTGTGGAATATGCTTCAGCTTGTGCTTCATCCTATCAGTCCACTCTGGGGATGTGTCTGACCAGGGACCATTCCACTCAACTTCATTAGCCCATGGATTTCGGATCTGAACAAGTCTGTGCCCATCGACCTCTCTCACCTGAAGAAAGACAGTAAGTAAATATGTTAAATTGTGTTCTCCTACTCAGTATATCACAAATGCAACCAAAGTACCAGGGAATACCTGTAAGACGGAGTAAGCATGCCCTTGCACAATGCCACTGGAAGATACATGAACATCAGATCCTGATGGACTTCCAGCACCAAGTAAGAACCCTTCTTGTTTAAAGCGTAACAATTGAGACCATAATCTGCCACTTGCAAGATCAATTTGTGCTTGAGCACTCCGCAAGTCAATCTCCTCACCAGCTCCTCCAGTTAGGTCAACAAGAGCATCCTGAACCAGTCCCCCCTCCAGTGCCTCATAAGAACCATGGAGCTTGGCATATGCTTTCTCCACTATGGAGACCCAGAGTTCATTGAGCTTTTTGCTAGTAGCAAAAGCTGGTTTACCAGGTGATTCACATGGTATCCAGTCATCGATCACAACAGGAACCCACTCACCCTGCAAGGGGAAAGCAATCAAACTTGAAACCTCTGATTGTACATAAATCATAGAAGAACCTGCACGAATCTACAATCAAGAGAACAAAGCAGTGCCGTGAAAGAATGTTTGAGACAGGAACCTGAATACAAAAACGAACAGTGTAGATCCCTTCCTCGTTGTATTCAGGAGTAATGATCACTTCAGATATTCGTGAAACCTCTGTCAAAACTGCAACGGCGCTTAAGAACCAACAATCCCCCAAACGCCCCTATAGAACAAGTTAACCCAATCGCAAGAATAAATCTCTGGGATCATTTTGAATGACATGCATACAAGACAGTCACGAAAAAGTAAATGAACAGAAAAAGTAATTGATCAAACCTGGCAAACATCTGAAGGATTTGCATCCCCGGAGAACAGGCAGGGACGGGAATCACTACCGTTCTCTTTTACAATGGAGTCAGGTCTCATCCATTCAGAAACAACCTGAAATTATGACACTTAAAAGGTTAGAGTGCCCATCAAGTTGTTAACTTTACTTGATCTATGTGAAGGCAGATTTTGTGTCCAGATATATAATCACTTAAAGGAGTGAGGATATTTAACTAAAAACAGAAGAAAGGAGAAAAATTTAACAATCCATACCTGCAATTTTGAAGGGGGATTTTGTGTATCCACAAATAAAGAGCGATCATTTGGAGGAAATTCCTGGTCAGTAAATTGCTTATCACCTCGTGCAGAGAGAGCTTCTTTGACAGCCAACTCAACTGAACGCATTCTTTGATTCATATCTTCTTGTGTCTCCATCCTGGGTTTCCTGTGTCTCCTAGCAAAGGAATCGACACTCATTACAAAATCCCGACCTGATCTTCTTTTCCTCCCACTGGAAAATTGTCCATCCCAATCTACGTCATCCCTATCATAGAGATCAACATCGGCAGGATCACTATCCCAACCATCAACCTGGTAAAAAGAGAAAAAGGAATCAACAAAAATTAGTATGGGTTTTAACATTATACCTCCACAAACATCGGACTGAAAAAAATATGTCAACATTCAACAGAAGGAAAACATACTCTAGGGGGTGAATCCGTCCACTGCCAATTGTCATCAGACAAATCAATCATGTCTAAGTCAGCCATGCCAATCACCGCATGCAAAGAAGCGGCCTCGTCTTCACTTAAACATTTCCCCCAAAGGAAAACATCCATAATATGCATCTTTGATTCGACTCCATCACTATCTGATCTCCCGAATGCATCAACATCTATAGGTGGCCTAACACCTAACCAAACTTCAGCTCCTTGTTCCCAAATGGCACTACCAATACTTAGGGGTAACCCAGTCTGGTAGCCATCAAACCCACCATCTACGTAACAAGTAGCTTCCCCCGCATCAGCATCAATTGTGATTGTCACTGTATGCCACCTGTGATTGAAACCACAAATATAAATATGACAGAAATCCATGATAAAATCAGAAACTTTCGCCAAACCAGATCATGAGAAATATGAATCACAAAAATCCTCTAAATAAATTCTGCAATATGGAAACTGCTGGGAAAAAGAGTTAGACCTTCCATCAGTTATGCTGGTTGCACCAATATACCACTCTCTAGCCACGGTTGTCTGCCTCTCACCTTTTGTTATCAACCTAAGCCCAACTTGGCCAGCCTCAATTCCTTGCTCAGAACCAGCAACCAGAATCTCCCAACAGACTTTCTTTTGAAATTCAGTGCCAAAAAGGCATACAGGTCCAGACTCGGATTGGATCATTGCTGTAACGGAAATGCTAATCTTCTGACTTTGACAGACACTTGAGTCCATTTGGCCGCAATGTTTACCACTTATCATAGGTTCATCATCAAGAACACAAACTGCCCCAGATATTCCAGTCTAGTAATAACTTTTCTTAGTTAATTCTCCAGCAATCGGAATCATAAGAAAGTACACTTGCAATATATAAAAATAAGTTTAGTTCTAACCTGTTGTGCGCGACGTTCTAGTTGAGCAGTGCGTATCCTACGTGCAATACCCGAGACTCTCTCTCTTGCAAAGGAATCCTCAAGGACAGAATCACCCCCAACAGCACGTATTGCAGCTGCCATGGCTGCTGCCTCCCTGCTACCAGCATTAGGAATAGATGGAATAAGGGAAGCTTCAATTTCCTTCCATTTGCGTTCTTCCTTCTCCAAAAGAGCTTTCCTTCTTTCTTTGCCTCTCCCTTCTTCTTCACGTCTCTGCATAAGGCTTTCCTCTTCCATCTCTTTCTCTCTCAGATAACTAAAGTTTACAACACAAAAGAAAATGATAGGCAACAATGTAAGTGTTCAGCTTCATCAAACCACATAATTATAAGAAATTTGTACCTCTCTTGAATAATTTCAAATTGTCTTCTATCCTCTGGCTTCCATTTACTGATTTTTCTGGCACTTAAGTCCGAGAACCCAATGCTATCTAAGAAAAGCCGCAACCGTACCTCATCCTACAACATCGTGATAATCCCGTCTTAGACATACATAGAGAAGAATATATGAAAATTTAGAATCAGGATTCACCTGAACTCTCTCCGCCTTAGCTGTCAAACCTAACAATAGTAGTAAATAACCACCAAACTTGTCCCACATATACACCCATTCTGTATCAATTGCCTCTTCCAGCGCCAAAACTCTTGCATGGGCACACATGTCTCTTCTGTAATCTACATTTGTAGGTGGTTCATGACGGAATCCTTTCCTGCATTGCATTTTGTAGAAGATTGATCCAGCAACTCTTTCTTCGTTCCTGAGACGATCCCTTAATTTCATGACATCATCTCTAGGAAGCACAAAATTCCCTGCTTTATCACGCATTGCAGAGGGGTCCCCAACCAGAAGAGCTGCAGAGCTGGCGGACCTTTGGGGAGCTGAATACGTGCCGGATAGAGCATTTCTTGTCTGTAATTAATAAGTTGCAAAGGCGGAATAAATCATACATCCCATGGAGCTCCATATTACGTGAATGTGTTGAAATAAGGCCAATAATAGAATATCAATATAATTTTCAAGAGACACATCAGAGTGTAACTTACTTTCGTGGCAGATCGAGAGATAGCTTGCACTATAGTATCCTTGCTAAGAAAACGTACAGCAACCTCCATCATCTGAAGACCATCAGAAGGAATTAGCGAAGTGATTCAAATGAATCACTAACCAATAATCTTTATTTTAAGGAACAAATAAATCAAACGACAAGAAAACTAACCTCAAGAGTCAAACACGGGCGAGAAACAGCAAACCCAAAGGCTACTACAAGGGTGATAGCTGATACAGCAGCACCAGCGAACGGAGGATATATTATCAGACTAGCAACAACACCCCAGCCTTCTGTTGCCAAAGCAATTCCATACAGGACAAGAAATGCAGCACTGGAGAAATCCCAATGCAATCAATACAAAAGCATATGAGAGTAGATCAGCATAATCCTTTATGGTCATTATTTCAGATCAGCAGATGCAATACTGTTAGGGGTACTCAAGTGGCTACATACCTGACATTCTTTCCACAATCAGCATGAGCATCGTAGACATATACTGGTAGTACCCTTGGAGAATATACCACAATTGGTGGGGATAGAAGAACCTAAAAGAAAAAAAAAATAGTAAATACTCCGGCTGAATACAGAAACAGAAAAAGCCACAGTTCTGTTGAACTCACAGCTAATGCTCTTCCAGCCAAAAGAGACAGGAATGTAAAATAACCAACAGATGCTCCAGCAAATGCTTTATCTGCAAACAAAAAACACATGTATGAAATTGCTGTATCACTAGAGTAGGTCTCACCTCTACGAAGAGTCTAAAATAAGATATGAGCAATCCTCACCTTGATGCCATCCGAGAAGGAATGCGGCCAAGCCCAAAAGAAGGGCAAGAAAGCAGACAAAGGATGTCTGTTTCCTGGTCAAATAGAAATTGTTTGACGCCCAAAGATGGATTACACCAATTGCTACCACCATAATGAAAAGAACTAAGAGAAAAGACACGCCTATCTGTTATTATTGAAACACAACGCTGCATCAGATGGAGAAAATTCAGCCAAAAACTTTGAGAATTGTGTAAGCAACTTTGCACTTACCGTCCATGGTTTGACTGCAATAACAGCTGCTATCGCACCAAAAAGAAGAAGAAGACCTATTGAAAAAAAAACATATACACCTCGAGATAATATCCAACAATCGTCCTTCCTGTAAAGAACAACCACAAAACATTAAAAAAGACGATCTCATTGAAACTGAGAGTAAGATTTAATAGGCAATGTGAAAAAACAGTCATTCACCATTTAACCATCCCACAGCATAGTGAAAGCAGCGCCGGAATGCATGCAAGTGGAAGCAAGGCCGCAAGGAAATCACCCTTTGTGGGCAACTGATCATCTCTAGATTTCACAACTTCCAAATATGATGTTCCACAAAATGCCACGAGAACAACTAGAAAGTAGACGGAAAGGCATATAAGGATTACTTAGAGAAGGAAACAAATCGCAACCAAATGTGAGCAAACTAACAGAAACACAAATTACCTGAGAATATCATGAGACAGACAGCAGAAGAGTGGGAAAACCTATAAGTTGCAAACCATGAAACTATTGGCAGAATGGCGGTAACTACTAAAGCAATTCCAGATGACATTGCCCAACCAAGGTATACAGAAGATGTATATGGTGACGTGACGTTGTTTTCTCTGGCACTAAACAGCTTATACTTTAAATCATCCAAAGGTTTAGCAGATATAATTGCGCCAAGAGCAATTACAGATCCCGCAAACAACACAACACAAATCCAAAGAATAAACCCCTAAAATGGAAAGAAAGTTTAGTTAGAGATATTTAATTGACAAAGAGAGATACTTGCAACTAGGTCAGGGAAAATACACATACCTTTATCCTGGGAGATCGTAAATCTCTTGCCTGGTCACCACATGATAACTGTGGTACCCAAAATTGGTACCCATTATGCATCCATATGGGAACAGCAATAGACAGGCATGCTGCCATGAGGGGCACAGTCAAGGATATTCCCAGAAGTACTGACGATTTACTGCAAAATTGAAGCATGCATGATGTTTGTAGTGAGAACATAAAAATGTGACCATGTGAGAAAAGTTGGTAGCAGTCCAATGAATGACATAATCCTGTGACCATTGTGCGAAAAGTTGGCAGTAGTCATACCTCAAGAACGAGAGTGACAATCCAACTGAAGTGCTCAGAAGCCAGGCAACAAAGCCATACTGAAAACAAAGAAACATAACATAATTTAGAACAATTAAAACATCACACGGTATCTGCATTGTCCACAAGTACTAACGAACATACTAAACCAAAGAGACGAGCCATACCTTGCGAGATTTTGATGTCAAGGCCATTTCCTCAACTTGAAGAGACCGAAGAAAAGCCATTATTGAACAGACAACAGGTGACAATAGCAGCACAGAGAAACCAAATTCGAACTACAATTATATAACAAGTGAGTTAGCAAAGGTACAAATAACCTTCATTTAAATTACAAGGATCAATTTGAGTAAATTGGCAGTAATTTGCAGCCAAAACAAGACCCAAAAAATTTCCACAGAGACAAGAATCAGAGGGTGGAACTCACCTGTTGATGACTAGAATTTATAATCGTGATGGTCTTCGGGCGAAAAATGGCCACAATGATTGTTTCAAGGATAAAGACAAGACTAAAGAGGCCCCATGCTCTCTCTGGTGTGCCCGCTACATGGTGCAGAAGAAGTCTAGACAACTTAAGCCACTTCTCTAGTCCACGGAGTCTCAATTCTTCGGATAAAGAAATCTGATTTGGCAAAGTATTGTCAACACTGTTTGAGTCAATGATTGTAATATCAGTATTGTCGCGGTGATCTCTATCTGCATCCAAACTACTCCTCTGAAGTAGTGCCAATATAGTTGGATCCAAGTTTTTTTCCTTCAGCATTACAGCAAAGTTAGGGTCCAACCCCTTGTCTTGCAGCAAACTAGTGAGTTCAAGATCACCTTCTTTTGCTTTCTTTTTAAGTATCGAGGCTATCCTAGGATCGTTTAACTGGTCCTGGAAAGCAAGAGCCAAATTCAAATCCAAAAGCTGCTGGTTTGCAGAATTCGATGTGCTAGACTCGTAACCTTGGCTATCTAGACCACTGCTAGAGCAAACAACAAGAGTGTTATTCTGATCAGAAACTTTATCCAGAAAATAAGACGTTCCTGCTTCGGGCTCTTGGACCACAGAACGACATGAACTACTACGTAAACCTAAGCTTGGTCTTCCACTTTCTACGCTTTTGTCACTATTGATTCCCTCCTGAGAGCTGCCTGTTCGAGTTAGATTGTCAGCCGTGCAAGATTCTGCGGTACGATTAGCTTCATTAGTACAACCAGCATGGCCAACATCGATACTACTACTTCTTTTCATACTTGAGCCACAACCATCTGAAGAACTTGAAGAACTATTCTGCTCCTTTCTCCGAAAACCTTCTCTCAAGCGGATCACTGTGCTCTGTAAGGCATCTCTTCTTGCAGCTGATGGGTCTGTTATTGATAGATGCCGGGAAACAGCAGCACCTGATAGAACTGATGCTACGAAAATGTAACTAATACAATGCCCTAGGTACCTGCAACAACAGAAAGGATAATAACTTACATGCCATGAAGGGGACAAATTTGATCTATAGATAAGTAACAAGCTTTTAGCACAGAAACAAACCAGTAGTGTATGCCAAAACATATTAGGAAAAGACGAGATGTGCCAGCAACAAAAAGTGCCAGAACACGATTTTGAAGAAGCTTAAACCCATACAAGCATGCCCCAATATTCCAGTCTACAAGAAAATATTAAGCATGAAGATGAGTTGAGGAATAATCAAATAGCCTGCTTCTGCTCCAAATATATGTAAATTATTTGTATCTTTTTACCAAGAACAATAACTGCAGCTGATGTAATTCCTCCAAGCCAACGTGATTCCCTAGCTGTGAGGCCATATAGGACTGAGTAGGCAAGGAGAACTACGAGTGAGCCCAGGTAGAGGAGGCCAAGATGTGAAGCCCTACAAATATGCAAGAAAAAAAAATGTTTGTAAATTATCTTCAAGGGACAATACAGGTAGGCAAAAATTGCAGCTGATTGATAAAAAATATGAATGAGAGAACATTTCGGCGCTCAGTAATAAACAAATCATAACACCATCCACACCACCTCTATTGGGAAAAAAAAGCTAGAGAGAAACGGCAAAATTACTAGCCCTGAATCCTGTTCAGATTTAGGTTGGTTCCAAATATTCAATAGTTTGTTGATTGCAAAATTCAGGAACAATCATTAAATAAGGGGCCTGCAATGCCAAAAATTAATGAATTTTTAGGTAGAGAGCAACAAGAACTTACCTGCTGGTTTGCCGGGGATATAATTCATTGGGATCAGGAGGTTCTGGCAAACAAGCCACAGGACCCACTTCTATACAATCTGAATAAGCAAATTTATATGCCTTCCTTACATATTCATCCACATCTAACCCATTTCCTGCGGTGAACAATTTCAACAATTTAGATCGAGGTTGGAAGTCAAAACATATACATGTTAATCGACATGGAAGATTTTCTTTGAGCTATTACAAAGAATTGAATAGAATGATAAAGTTGAAAACACCGCAATTGCATGTTGATTAAGGACTGCGAAGCCATGTAAGGATTGGGTAAACTTTACCATTAAAGACCATGCGGCAGATAAACAGCATGTTAATTGCCAACGCGATTGCTGATACACCGAAAAAGAAACCAGAAGGAGAATATTGCTGAGATGCATGCGCACCAGCCGTAACATAGACAGCACAAAGTTCATACGCACAGAGTAAGGCAACACCAAGAAGGAGAAGTAAAGCGACAGCTCCTGTTTGGTCAAAGGAGAATGTAAGAAAGAAGTTCAAGAACATTCACAATAAGTATTGATGAGTCACGTATGTTCTGCTTTTTTCCCATTCCTACATCAGATACTTCATACACTACCACTATGTGCCACAACTATTATCAATCATCAGAAGAATGTTGCGAAACTAAGTCAAAAAGAGTTGATTATAAACATACTTGAGCTTTGCCACTGGGTCCTCCACCAAAGCATGATTGAGTAGAATGCCAGTAAAAGGGCTGTTCCAGCCATTATTACCGCAAGCCCAATGATATCTCGATCCAATATCGAAATCAACCAGGAACCCCATCCTATCAAGATTGCAATAGGGGATACTACCACAATCCAAGCAAAAAGAGATAGAACACCACATAGTGCATCAAGCTGAGGACCTTGCAATACTTTTGGCCATTTTCTAGCAAAGATCCAGCTGCAAAAATAGAACACATTCCAAAATCATTCACACAACTATGGTTCTATGTCAAAAAACTACTCATGTAAAGCAACTCTATCAAGCGCCATCTATGAAAAAACAACACATAGAGCTGCCAAAACATATGATTATGGATGGAACTTATTTACCTATAGAGCCGCCATGGCCGCCAATTAACAGCCCAAAGTATCCAAAACGAACCCAAACCGAAAACCGTGAAAAGGGTACCCGAAATTACACAAGCAAGTAAGACTCCTCGCTCATCCCCTTCCATAGCTTCTTCTCCCACCTACAAAGGCATGCAACTCAGAAATCAAAATTCCAACACAGGGAAGCTAAAACCCCAAGCTTGCGCACAAATCATCAAATCCGCAGCTTAAATTCAACCAAGAACACAAAAACCAAACCTCAATTTCGCAAAACGCAGCTTAAATATAGAAACCTTACCTACTTGACCGAAATGAGCTTACTGTGCAGTGGCATCGAAGCAGAAGGGATCGCTTAAAAATCGAAACTTTAGCAGCCCTCAAGCAAAATGAGACATCTTGGGTACAGATTTGGTTCACTAGGGTTTTAAAATCAGAGGAATCAAGCAGTAAAGTAAGAGAAAGCAAGAAACCTAAGCTAGGGCTCACACTCTTAAGAGCTTGTGAAACACAAATTAGCTTCCTTTTAGGGTTTTTTCTTGCTTCTGCTTTCTGTAAAATGTTGAAACTTTTTGAATAAATCTCAGAGAATTTTGTTTCTCAGGTTTTGGGAAATGGATAGAGAGAGAGAAAGAAGGTAAGATTAAAACCCTACCCTTCGAATGTGTGAACCCGTAACTAAAAAAAAAGCTACTACCTTTTTTCTCACTCTCTCTCTTCCTCAAAGAGACGCCGTATTGTAGAGAGAGAAAAAAGTTTTTGTGGAATAAAAAAAATTAATTTAATAATAAAATAAATAAAGATATGGTACTGTCCGAACAAACGCTACACGCGCGTGTGAAAATCACGCACCAATGAAATACCAAGTGATGGAAACGCTCATTGGTCAGTGAGAATGGAATGATTTAGATACGGATTTAGCTAAATTAAGATTTGTCAAAAAAGACTTACATCTGTTTTTAATTGTTTTTTATTACCTGAATTTATGTGTTCTCTAATTACACAGAATATATTTTTGAAAATTTTAAATTAGTCAGAAAATGTTGAATGACAAAATTGTGATTTGTGTGATTAAAGAAAGAAAGATAGAAGAAGACAAGAATGATAAAATAGTACCTAATCCATGAGTAAATAGTATAATTACTAAACATGTTTGAGTAAGTCAATTCAGGTTATAGGCTCAAAGCTCATAACCAGGAAAAAGAAGTGGAAGACCAATGTCTCTGTCACAAAATTTAAATCATTCAACTATATAATATATAATACAAATTACAATTTTTTTTAATGCTTTTCTTGTTTCTAATATTCTTTAATCCCAATTTTAAGCCGATTAAGTCAAACATAGTCTACTGAACCTGCAAGACCATATTGATTTTCAAAAGGCAGATCTGGAATATTAAAAGGAGAAATTTTAATATTTAATCTTTTACTTAAGAAAATAGCATATTTAAAATCTTTTTGTAATTTATGATGAAAAATACATAAGTAGGTTATGGGAAAAGTTTTGTTGTAATTCAGTATTTGTGTACTTATAAAGTTATAAGTTCATAATTGTATACTTGGAACTTTATTGTGAAAAAAGTGGGGGAAAAAAGTAAAATATGATTCACCCATTTGCAAAAGATGATCATCCAAAGAGACAGTTCATGAATCAGTCATCACCAAATGCAATCCAGATCACTTTTACTCTCTCTCTAAATGTGAAATCAAATTTACCAAAAGGTGATGAGAAAACAAAAAATAAAATCTCTAATGGTCAAAAAAGGGGAATTAGAGAGTAGGTTTCATGAAGATTCAGGCAAAAGCTAATTTTAGTTTCCTGAAATTATTTGTTAATAAGAGTGAGAAAGAGAGATTCATTCACTTGATTAAACAAATCACAATACAAAAGGAGACAAAGTAAAATTACACTAAGGGCCAAAGTTTCTGAGTTTTCAAAGAAACTTAAGCCACACCTTTCTTCTTCCCCACCTACTTACATGGAGAAAAAGACACCAAACTTTTACCATTACATAACTTTAACCATCCCTAAAACTACCCAAGAAGGCGGATTTGAGTGAGTGTGTGTAGAAACAAACATGGTGAATTCACAAGACAAGAGATCTCGAGAGTCGAGCCGGTAACTACTTGGTGTCTAGTTTATGGACACTTCTGGTTTTTACCAGGACCTCCATAGTAAAAGTAATGGCCCCAATCATCATTGCTTCCGGTTTGAACATCATAACAGTTAGACTGTTCAGTGAATGTTCCAAGTCCTTTAGGTGCCTTGAGGTTGTTTGACCCATCAACTACCTGAATGTTCCTGAAGTAACTTGCTTTGCTAAAGCCTTCTTCTGGAAATCGACCACTGCCCATCTGCGTTGAAGTGTGCTGGCCATCTGATTGCGAGTTCACGACTTCTCCTCCCCATTCAATCATTGATGCACTCTCAGTTAAGTAGGAGAAGAGAAAAGATGGCCAATAGCCCAAAACATAGCCGTTCCCAAATTGCATCCACCAGTGTCCCTCTTTAGGATCCTGTGACAAAGTTAAACAGACCATTTCAGCTTTTCTTATCTTTTGGATTGCGTTAAACTTATCTCTTCATGGCTTAACATACCTTCCAGATCAGAATACTGATATCGTACTGCGAATTACGATATCCAGAGACCGGGGAAATGCTTGCTCCCATTGCTATGTCGCTGTTGACTTGAATAAAACCCGAGCAGAGAAGGTTGTAGCAACCGGTAGCTTGATATGCATCACTCTGCAAATAATATGGTGAGGTTAGATAAAAGCGAAAAATGTAAGCAGAAACAGAAGCATATGAAGAACTTAATTAGGTGAGATTTCAGAATCTTACAGTCCAGTAAGTGAAGAGTCTTGTGTTATTGTCACCATACAGATCCGGGCTCACCTGTAGTAAAAGCAACAAGAATCAATATACGAAACATAAAAGAAGAATCACACACAAATCTTATTTACATATCTTATATGTTTATCGATGAGATAACATTGTAGTACCTGCCAACCAGCTTCGATGCTGTTAAGATCTTGTCCGAATGAGCCACCAAGAAGCCATATCTGTGACAAACTGAACTCATTCTGCTGCTGTATCTTTGGCTCCCACACGTTGATAGTTGCCTTAGCTCCATAGTACTTATCCCCTTCCACATAAGCTATGGCATGCTACAATTCAAGAAACCAAAACAAAGAACACATCTCAGATCCAGAAACGAACAAAAATAAAACTTTTCACAATTTCACAGCCACACTTGACTCTCACCTGGTGACCACTTTGGTTAATAAGGTCAGGTTCTGCAGATTTAGGCAAAGGGACACTTGTACGCTTCTTCTTGCCATATCTTTTAACAGAACTTGCTCTCAAAACATCATCTTCCTTTGTCCTCCTCACGGGAATGGTTCCTTCAGTACATTTACCATATCGATGCCACAACTGAGGGATATGCATTTCTTTCTCATTTGATTTAGGAGCAGACACTTTGTTGTCATCAAAAAGTCCTTGAGGATGGTAATTAGGCTTCATCTAAAGAAACCAAAGTAAATAAAAACATTAGCACTTAGAACATAAAACACAAAGCCAGATCTAAATCACTTTCTTTAGTGTCTAGACCTGAATCTTGTGATCTTTGAGGAACGGATGATCAAAAGCTGGTTGCTTTGAGATTGGAACACAGTCAATAATATCACCATCTGGACTCTGTTCAACCACAAAGAAACATAACATTTCAAGTCAGAAACTTTCAATTATGACCATAACTTTTTTATGAAAATCTTGAGACAAAGTTTATTAATTGTTCAATAGAACAAATAAAATAAAAGTAAAATTAGGAGAGAGAAATAAGGAAATCATGAGATTATGATAATGTTCTAAAGATCCTTCATTTGTCTATCAAAAACCAATCCAAATAGAAAACACCAAAACACTAAAAAAAAGATTTACCTGAATGCTTTTGACAGCAGGTTTGTTCAACCTGTTCAAATGTTTCTTCACTTCAAACTTCTGCTTTGATACGCCGGACCTAGCAGCGTATGATAGCGAGAAAAACCCCCAAAGAAATAAACACACTAAGAAACCTCTAGCTAACTTCACCGTGCTAAGATGCACCACTCCTCCCATTGTCACCCAAAAACACACTCTTTTTGTCCCACTGAAGAAGCTTCAAAAACCCCCAAAAGAAGAAAAGAGAAGAAGAAGAAGAAGAGCTCACACAGGAGAATGAATGATTAATGTTTTGAAGGTGGGTCTGGTTTAGTTCTCGCAACAATCCAACCACACAGATCAAATTCCAAACTCTCCTCTCTCTTTCACCTCTCTAGACTTACACAGAAGAAAGCTTTCACTTTCTCTCTCTTATCACTTCACTTTCCCACTCTCCATATCTATTTTTAATTACTTTTTAACCCTTCTCTCTTTAGAATTATTTCCAATTTATTAAAATAACTCCTTTATGGCGAATATTGCTCCTTTTCAAAATCATTTTCTTTTATTATTTTAGACCTTTTTCTAAAAAATTTGATACATGAATATGTAATTACAATTTAATTTATACATTAGATAATGAAAATGACTGGAACCAAATTTTCTTTATAATGTAGTTTGCATAGGACCCAAAATATTGATTGGAAATTAACATAATAGTAATAATTTGAGATTGTAAATGGTAAGAAAATAAAGGAATCATCTGATGGAAAGTTGAAGAAAATAGTTTAAAATTTTAAAGAGGGACAATGGGTCTAAATGGTAACCGAGGAATCTGGCTGAATTCAGCTGAATTGCTGAATTTTGCTGAATTTTTAGTGATTTTCAGCTGAATCTGGCTGAATTTTTATATTTTTAAATGATAACTGCTGAATCTAGCTGAATTTTTTTGTGATTTTTGATACCATCTGTCAGAATAATTAAGACTTTAACTGAAAATATCATCAAATAATTATGAATATTAATAGAGTACCAAAGAAGATATCTAAATAAAATAAATAAAATCATCAAATGGTCTAATTAATTGTTATACTAATAAATAAATACTAAATTATCTAAACTTATTACAAATATAAATAATTTTTGAACTATTAAAAAAATGTAAATAATTAATGAAAGAAGTTTTGTCAAAGCATTATTGGAAGATTAATTTTAAAAATTAACATGATAATATAATAAGATTATATAATTGTGTTTTTTTTATTGTTATCTAGTAGTTTAATCAATAATATGACCTGAAAAATTAAAAAACTTATTAAAAAATCTATTTTAAATAATAATTTAGCATAGGTGTGAGTTGTTTTTATGAAATTTTTTAAATTATTTTAAATTATCTAAAAATTAATAAAATTATCCAAAATCATCTATAGTTATCCGAACATGAATTCGCTTCTTGCCTATTTTATTAGTGGTTTTATGTATTTGAATTATTCATATATCGCATCTCTATAATCTGATTTATTTTAAAATATAAATTTGATGTGTAATTTTTGATAATCCAAAATATATTAATTCGATGTGTGTACACGTTATTATCCAAATTTTTACCAGAAATGAGTGTATCTACATATCTGTTGGTATTAAAAAAACTGTTGAATCTGGCTGAATTCAGCTGAATTTAGTTTTATGCAAATGATAACTGCGGAATTGCTAAATCGGACTGAATCCAGCTGAATGTTTTTTTGATGTTACCATTTAGACTCAATGTGAAATGGTCAGAAGGAGCAGAGCCAGCTTGGCGTTTAATCCACGGTTATGTAATTCTTTAAAATAGAGAATTCAAATTTCAATGTTATCATCACTTATCACTAAGACAAAGATTCTTTTATGCTCTCTAATCCTGGTCGCATGTTGCTCTGCATCAATTTGTTTTTCTATTCATTAATTTGTTTTACACGACCCATATTATTAAGTTATTAATCTCCTCAGTTTTCGTCAACGGTAAAAGGTGATTAACCGTAAAACAATGTTAAAAGTAAGAAAAAAGTAGATCAATAATACTATAGAAACACCACACGGTTTTTTAATATAATGAGAACAAAAATTGTACTGCCAAAGGAGAGTTTTTGTTTTATTATTGGTTAAAATGTTTTTATTGGACGACTGGTCAAAGGAACGTCCATAAATTGTTTTTTTAACTTGCATGCCCATGATTATGGTAAATGCGAATTTTATAGTACAAATTTACGTCAAAAACACATACTACCAATAAATTATGAAATTTATGAATCATGAATGGTTTCAGCTTGTGTACGAAGGAAATCTAATAAATAGAGATGGAAATTTACAAGATTGATAAATGAAGAAATGTCCATAAATATCTAAGACATTAGTATCGTGCAAAAAAAGAACTTTTGAGAAAAAAGGGAAAATTAGAAATAAAGGATATCTACTTAAAAATTTGTCTATATACACCTTTTTTGTGAGATTGTCAATTTGGACAATTTTACCCCTACACCCTAATTTAAATATTTTTTAAAAAAAATAATCATAAAAACAGGTAGATATATAAGAGTAGAGGTGATTTGAAGTCAACTTTTTGATATTTGGTTAAAAAAAGTTTATATTTTGATAGAAAAAGTTTCGTCTAATTTTGTTAGAACTCGTTTTCTAGAGTTCTGCGAAAGTTAGAGTATGTATTCTACATTTTTGTACATGTTCTACATATTTTAGACTAGTTTTTTGTTCTAAAAATTTTAGAAGTCAGAAATCATATATCTAAAATATTTAGAACATGTATTCTACGCTTTGCTCTATGTTCTAAATCTTTTTGAATAGCCGTTCTACTAATTACTATATCTTCTACCATCGTCAGAAATTGTAATCTTCTTTTAGAATGTAAATTCTACGATACTATAGATTTTGTTTTCTGAAATTTTTAGAACTCTCTAAATATAGAAAGTAAATCTTCAGAAAAGGAAACTAAATATTTATTGTAGATTACGTTTTAAATGGATATTAATTGTTTAGATTACGATCTACATAATTTAGAAATCGTTTTCTACGTTTTTAGAAAAAAAGTTAAAACCAAAAACGTTTCTAAACCCTAAGCCAAGCCACCACTTTCGATTTTTTGCTACTCCCTGCGTTTTCTTTCGAATTCTCTCTTTTTTCTTCAACGTTTTGTGCCTTATCATCATCTAACTTTCAACTAAAAAAATAAAAATAAACAAGTGTGTGCACATGGAAGACACCACCACATTTTTTTTTTATATTTTTGATAAGATAAATATTTCCAAAGCATCAATCAAATAAGAAGGCATCATCATAGTCAAAAAAAAAAAAAAAAAGTGAAAGGAGTTTTTCTATTTAGTAGAGACCACTTTAACAAGAAGAGGGACACTTGCTTAATCCTACTTAGTAGTCTCCTTAGCTCTTTAGTAGCCCTTTGGTTCACTGTGGCAACGTGTTGTTCACATAGAGTATGAAGAATACTATCATGTTCAAGTCAACCTATATGATTGAACACAAACCAATGTTCTTTAGAGATACTAGCGATCAAAACAATTGATTGTTTATTATGTCAAAACGAGAATGAGAAAGTTTACATTGTCGAAGAGGTTAATCTTTTTTAAAAAAAAAAAATCGGAAGCTCAAATTGATATCTAAGAAGATTGAATATTTGAACAACATAATTCCTTTTAGATTTCTATTTAATTTTTGTAAATAGATTAGGAAGTTTTATTTTTAAAATTAATTCAAAATTAATTTTGAGAGATTATGAGGGTAAAGTTGGGTTTTGATTTTTAAAAAACTTATTTGACAAATCTACAAGAAAATGGGATATATGGACAATTTTTTAAGGAGATATCTTTTTTTTCCAATTTTCCCGAAAAAAAATTCATATAAGGATATTATGGTAATTTTTCGAAGTCTATGAGAATCTACCGTTTGTTTAGATTCATTCATGTTTAACGCTGTTAAGTAGCGTCAGCTCCGACTCACACTGCCACTAACCAGAAAAAGCTTACGAGTAGAGATTCACACGTGTTGTAACCAAAGGCCACACGTGCGCGAGAAGAGGCATCACTCACCGTACGCGTATGTCACGCCCGTGAGAGTGAGCCCATGACTAACGCACGGATCACGGAGAGGGGTAAAATCGGAATTATGTTTAAAAATAGCCAACGGTCAAAAAGATAATTATGGGAATCCGATGCCTAGAAAGATAATTATGCAATTTCTATGTACCCGCCGGCTTTGTTTCCGAAAGGATTTCGATCTTTGTCGGCTTTGTATAACTCAATCGCATTCTATCAATGAAATCCTTTAGACAAAAAAAAAAAAAAAGGGAATCCGATGCCAAGAAAGATAATTGCAATAGTAAAGTTAAGTCTTCATATGCAACAAAAAAAAAAAAAGACATTAGCCTCATGAACCAAGGTCTATGTTTCTTATGCAATTTCCATTAATATTATCTCGTAACACTAATAATCGGATCTTGATTTTACTAATGACCCATAAATCTAGACGAATGCTATAAAAAGAGTGATTGATTTATTGTCGGTGATTGGTTTCTTTAGTGATTCACCATATGCAATGGTTAGAGTCTTGAGACAATACATTGAATTATAAAAGATGAAGAAAACAAATGAAAAAAAGAAGAGGTGTATAATATAGTGGATGATCTGGACAAAGTTCCATTAGTAAGCCACCCAAAACTTGTCTTTTTCATTTATTTTTTTAAAGGTCTATCAATTTATACAATTGTACATTTCTTTTATGCTTTAGCTTCTGCCCACTTGAGCGTGAGTCCAAAAACAGGAGTGAGCAAATGTCATCGATAATTGCTGCAAGATCACGAAATCACAAACACGTATGTTTTTATTCTTATACGTATTTGTGTTTATAATACATATTTATGCATATCACATGGTGCATTTTCATGCTATGAGAATATTGGTTTCCACATGTTCACAACTATCATTTTTCTACTTGAATAAAAGACTACAAAAATCCTACATTTTTTTTTTTTTTTTTGAGCAAAACAAAAATCCTACATTGGTCCGAAATAAATTGTTGTTAGTGTTATGAAATAAAAAAGGAAAAAACAATATTTAAACCGTATTTTTGTATTTAAATCATATATTAATTTTATGCTTTAGGCCTCTCAAAACTAATCCGGTCGTGAGAAGTATTTGAAATCAATTCTTATCAACCGAAGATGTTGAATTCTTCAAATTTTCTATTTTTAACTAATGAAATCCTTTTATTGAATGCCGTCAAACCATTAGTTTTCTTTTCTCTTTTATATTTTTTGGTGGAATATGATGAAAGAAGCAGAAGATGATGAAATGCAAAAGATTTGATTAATACATGCACAAGAAAGGAGGTGGAACCACAAGCTTTTCTACCATGTATATATATTTTTATAGCTCTCCATTATTGTGTTCATAATGCAAGCTTAGATGCTCTTTTTCGGTAAAATATTTTTCGGTATTATCGAACTTTAGATTCCTCTTGTATGTTATGGGTCGAGCATTGTGTCTATTTGTAGTTCAATCTTTTTTTTTTTTTGTGTTATGTAACATTTCCGAATCTTAATCAATTTTAATTCAGTGAAAAAAAAAAAGATGAGAAGTGTTTTTGGTTGTACTTTTTATACCAAGCAAAATTTGTTTTGTTGGTGTATATGTGATGTATTTCTACATGTATAGACAGAGTGGAGAGATGTATATGTGACATGATTGGACATGATCATGTGAATGGAAGGAAGTGTTTGTCTTCATGGAAAAGCTGTTGAGACATGTGACTCTCTTTTTGTTGTTTCTTCTTCTTTATCCTGGTGAATCACAGACACTAATGCAATAACAAAAATGAAACTTTTGAATCCAATTTTGACTTGTAACTATCTTTGACGCAAAATGTCAAGCATGTGTTCAATCTTTTATTGTTTCACACTAAAAGTCATGCACTGTGATTATACACTTATATTTATATGGAAAGTAATGTATCCATTAGAAAATCAGATTAGGCCAAAATACTTCTCACAGACTTCAAAATATATTTAAAATTGACCAAGAAGTAGGGCAGAGACCCAAAAGAAATTAAATACTCCTTCCGTTTTCGAATAGTTGTCGTTTTAACTATATGCACACAAATTAAGAAACTATTAATGTTGTCATTTTTTCAATATAAAAATATCATTAATTATCTACCTAAACATAATTTAACCAATAATAAATCAAGTTGCATAATAAAAATAAATATAAAAAATAAAAAAGCAATAAATTTTGCATCGAAAACTGAAAACGACAACTAATTAAAAACAAAAATTTTTTTCTAAAACGACAACTATTCGAAAACGGAGGGAGTATTGAGAAATGAAAAAGGCCAGCCAATATGGGTCATATTTGGACCAACAATTAATTTGAACACTCATTTTAAATATTGTTGACAGGACCAGAGTCTTCTAAATGAATTGACTCCTACCGGCCCATATAGAAAATAATCACTGCCCTGGGGAGACGGATTATTCGATTTTCTGTGTGTTATAAACTAATGGAAAGTCTTAACAATGCTCTAAGCAGGAATCAACTGTATTTCTTTCTAGATTGAAACCAATTGATATGGGAGTCAAGCAGATTCTGTCATGAGGAAACAAGAAAACGTGCAGACCATTAAGTGGATCACTTGAGATGCAACAAGGGACATGAGGAGTTGAGAAAAAGCAGACAATATAAGTTGGTGTTCAAAGAAATGTTTATGTTGACCTATCCGGCTATCCAAAACACAACAAGTTCCTGTTTCTCAAGATTTCCAATCTGAGAAAACTTGGTTATTGGATTCATGATCCTAAAATCTCAGTGTCTAAAACAATCAGTTTATGTAGGGTCTTATTTAGGAAATGATAATTACACACTTAACATTTTTTAAAAAATTTCTCAAAAGATGAAGTTTCCTTACTTTGATTCATGGTTTACAAAGATGAGGATAGATCATCAATCAAATGGGTCAAAAGCTCAACTCAAGCTGTCTTGAAGTAAAAAGAAGGTGCATACCATGTTCCCATGTAAAGAAGAGATAGATTTATGATTCTTTTTGAAGATTGTTTTCCCTTGTTAACAAATACAAGACTACTTCTTGTTGACAAATCGATGACTTGGTAATTGGATTCATGATCCTAATCTCAGTGTCTAAAACAATCAGTTTCTGGTCTTATTAGGAAATGAGAAATCTAACACTAATTGTTATTGTAACTTTTTTTCACACAAAAATCAGTCTATCAAGAGCTTTCTATGAGATGATCACAAATATCATGGCAAGAACACAACCACTGCATAATATCATCAACCTAAACACACAACATAAGATTGAAACACAAAGAGGCGAATTCAATGGAAATTCTATTAAATTGTATTTTTAATATTCAGGAGTAATAATTTACAGTGTCTCAATAACAAGAAATAAGATTGTAACTCTCAATAAACAGGGGATCACCTAAACCCCAAAAAACAGAAAAAAAACAAAAAGTGTCAATCTGAATGAGAGTAATGATCATAATAGTTATCATCAAACGATGAAATAGATCGATCATCATCATCATCATCAGAATAATAATCACGATGATTATAAAGATTATTATGATCAAAAGCAAGTCGATCATCATCATCAGCATCCGAAGAAGAAGAAGCAGATAAAGTTTCGTAGGTGTAGGAGTAGAAAGAATCAGAAGAAGGTAAACACATGAAAGTCCATAAACAGAGAACGAAACGACTCAATTGATGCATCGGGAAGCAAACAGCTATGTCAAGAAGCTGCTCTGTGTTGATCCTCTGCGACGATGGAACCCTCCAAATCAATTGCCACGTGTCGGTGGAGACTTCAGCCACCGCCATAACCGTCGCACTGTTGAACACCATTACCAAGAATCTCTCTCTCTCTCTCTCTCTCAAGCTGCGTTGAATTGGCGATGGCTTTTTTTTTGGTTGGTTACGATTTTGACTTTCTTCTCGGAACCGTTTCGTGACTTTGTTGTTGTTGTTTTTTCTGCAAGTTGACCGTTTTTTTTTTTTGTACAACAACCAACTAGGATCAGAAATATATGTTTTGTTTACTCAATTTGGACCCCAAAGTTACGATCGTTTTAAGGGAATCATTCGAAAGTTGGAACCTTAGAGCTTAAAAAAACAAAACCCAGTTTTGATTTTACAATTTAAAGCCCAAAGTTAAAACCTTTAGACAAGAACTAGATAGTGGTTTTGTAAGTTTAAGGTTTGTGTCCTATATCTTATAGGCCCAAACCATTACTTGTGACTACAGAGAGATGGAGCCACTGAAATAGCAAACGGTCATTTGAAGATAAGGCCATGTTTTGTGAGTGTTGTCTTCTTCTTCTTTCTCTATGGCTAAAGTCTGAAACGTTTTCAGAGCCGTAACAATGGCTTTGCTTCATTCCGTGAATGTTTCACGTAGCACTTTTCCTTTGAGTAGATCTTCAAAGATTGTTTTGAGCTCATCTTTTGCTTCTTTGCCACTTCAGTTTCATAGAAACTTCAAGAGATTAGAATCCTCTGTTCCACCATCAGCTTCTGCAGCAGCTTCACCGGCATTTCCTATCGACGTTGAGTATCTCCGGCAAGAGTTCTCCGGCCATGGAGCCACTTTCGAAGATATAGGTAAATATTTCTTCAATTTCAGTCTTTGAAGTTAAATGAGTTGTTTTTCTAAAGCTTAACACTATGATAATGGGGCAGGTGAGACATGTATTGCTAAACTAAAACTGGACAATGGGAGTTCAGCGAATGTGATGTTGACACGTGGGATGATAACCTCCTACAAAGTCAGAGTGTGGCACGGAGGCAAAGTGGAGCTTCTTCACACATGGGTCGAACAAGAGGAGGAAGAAGAAGATGTAGTGATACGAGGAGGTGTTTCAACTGCATTTAATTCATCAGATTCTGATGATATTAATGAATGGAGACTCCATGGGATCAGTGGAGATTCAAAGGATTGTGTTCAAATGGAGCTAAGAAGAAGTGACAAGAAGATCAAAGAGATTGAATTAAAACAGATTATAAGTCTGAGAGAAGAAACACTGAGCATTGAGCTTTTTGTGACAAACAAAGGCATTTCACCAATTAGACTTGAGGGTTGTTCACTTGTAAGTTATTTGACAGTGAGTACACCAGAAGCTACATATGCAGTTGGGCTAGAAGGTTCAGATTTTGTGGAAACGACACCGTTTCTTCCTCGTTTCAGAGTAGTTCAAGGAGAGGATGAAGAAGAAAAAACAACCGGGTTTGGTGGGGAAGAAGAGAGCAACTACAAACAGTTGAACGAAGAGATGAGTAGGATTTACACATTTGCTCCAAAGAGCTTCACTGTCATTGATAGGGTAATAATACATACATACACACTAACTGTCAACAGAAATTTGTTTGTGGATGATTAATGAAGTCGGTTACTTATGTTTTCGTAGGGACGAAGGAACTCGGTGATAGTGGGAAGAGAAGGGTTTGAAGAAGTGTACATGTACAGTCCTGGTTCAAGACTTGAAAGTTACACAAAGTCTGCTTATGTATGTATTGGACCATCTTCGTTGCTAAATCCAATCTCTTTGGAACCTGCTTGTGTATGGAGAGGTGTGCTGCATCTACATAATCCTAATTCATAAGTTTTTTTTTTTCTTTCTATAATAATATATTGATTTACTGAAAGTCATCAACACAACTCTTTTCCAACGATAAATTCATAAACAACAACAATTGCACCTCGTATTCTATTTTTGCAAACTGTCTTAAGTTTCTATTTTGATTTCATCAAGTACAAGTCTGAATTATGCAAACCTATGCAATCTTATTTCTGGAAGATTATTTTAAACTAAAAATAAACTTTAACATAAGTACAAAACATATTTCATAGATTAAACTTTCAAGATATAAAATTACACGAAATTGAAATGCTTTTTCAGTGGATCATGCAGATTCAGACTCAGACGTCGTATCTCTGTTTTCAGGCCTTCTAAGTTTAGACTTCCAATATGAGCCCAAATATACGTTCGAACATTTAAGAGTACAAAAACTTTCGTATTCACCTCTCCTCTTGAATACCAATGTTTGTGTACAACGAAAATTGCAATAAGAGCAAAGCAGCCGAGAGTTACCATCATTGCGAGCAATTTCAAGTTGATCATCAGGACTTACAGATGAAACGAAGGTGAAGTTGGGCTTCATGAAGATATCTTCCCCCAGTAAACAGGTGACATGGAGAGTGATCCTACAAGAGTCACATGTATAAAACCATGTCCGTGGATCTAATTTTGATTCACATTTCTCACACCAATATTGGCCATTTGTAGTATCTTCTTCACCGTAGCAAAGAGTGAGTGGATGCCTATCGTGTTTGTAGTGTGCCTCAGTAGGCAAAAGGCTGAATACAAGGCTGAATTATGCAATCTTATTTCTGGAAGATTATATTAAACTAAAAAAAACTTTAATACAAAACATGTTTCATAGATTAAACTCTCAAGATATAAAATTACACGAAATTGAAAGGCTTTTTCAGTGGATCATGCAGATTCAGACTCAGACGTTGTTTCTCTGTCTTCAGGCCTTCTAAGTTTATGAGTCCAAAGAATCTCCCAAACAAGTAAGAGTACAAAAACTTTCGTATTCACCTCTCCTCTTGAATACCAATGTTTGTGCACAACGCAAATTGCAATAAGAGCAAAGCAGCCGAGAGTTACCATCATTGCGAGCAATTTCAAATTGATCATCATCAACTGAAACGAAGTTGGGCTTCATGTAGATATCTTCCCCCAGTAAACATGTGACGTGGAGAGTGATCTTACAAGAGTCACATGTATAAAACCATCTCCATGGATGTAATTTTGATTCACATTTCTCACACCAATATTGGCCATTTGTAGTATCTTCTTCACCGTAGCAAAGAGTGAGTGGATGCCTATCGTGTTTGTAGTGTGCCTCAGTAGGCAAAGTGGCACATCTAATACCCAAAAAGGAATTGCATTCAATGCATTCCAGAAAATAGGATGAACACTCAGCAGAATCACACCCTATGCAAGTACCTGTGGTCAAGTTGAAGAAGAGATCGTGTGGATGACAACAATGAATTAGAGGATCTGGAAGGGAAGCGCACCTGACGTCTAGTAGAAATTCTTCACAACCTTTTTCATGGCATCTGTAGAGGAAACCACAACCATATCGGAAGCAACCATCACAATTGAATAAGGTTTTGGTAATAGGCATATTCGGGTCCGTGTAGGTGTCAACAGTAGGGAAGACGTGGAGGGTAAGTGGGTGTTTATGTAGTGGGTTGTATATTTTGCGAGGAAGAGATGCACATGCTTCGTCGAGTACAAAATCACACTCCACACAACCATAAAATCGCTGAGAAATCATTACTGGAAGGGTGCATGCCTCACAAAACTTGTCTTTCTCGGTAATGGTTTTCTTTACATGGAGCTTCATATAATGCTCATGATGACTGAAATGTTGAATTGTCTCCTCATCAATCTTCAGGAATGGCGGTTCGATATACTCCTCGGGTTCTTCAGGCACTCCATCAAGATCTATTCCATCCCACACGTCTCTCCATGTTGCACATTTCGAATGGATAGCATATTGGCATCCCTTATCACAAGAGTATTGCCCGCAGTTGACGTCAACAGTTTGGCGACAAACTCCACAAGAGAAATCACCAGGTTGAAGGGAGGAAGTGAGAGAGAGACGATGTGGGTGTCGGGTGATCTTAATGACACGAGGTAGATAGATACATGATCTGTGGACCATAAGGCTGCAAGGTAGACAAGCGTAAACGAGATCGTCGGTGTCTTTGTTTAGAAGAAAGCCACAAACATCGCATGGCCAATGGATTCGCATAAGGAAGAGGGTGAGGGTGTGCTCATGACATTTCAAGTGTGAGATAGTGGTAGGTGGTGGTCTCATCGAGCAAGTCAAGTTAAGATTGAACTTGCAGATAGAACAATGATAATATAGCTTTTCTAAAGGAGAAGCACAACATTTGCATTTCAGGTGATTTCCATATATAGGACAAAGAGGCACCATCATTATAAGCGACAGCATAAACATCGCCACCGCCATTTCCATCCCCATTATCGTCATCATCCTCTTCATTAGCAACAGCATCATCACCATCGTCTTCATGATCATAGTCAACAACTTCGTTTATCAATTCTTCGGAAGATTCCTCTGAAGCGGAGCTGTCCTTCCAATTTTGGTGTATGATAGAAGCATTAAATTCAGGATCTAAGGCGGTGAAGGTGAGGGGGTGAGAGGGATGAAAAGCGCTTCTGATCTCCGGCAGAAAGATGTGACAACCTCTGTGAAATTCCAAATTGCAAGTAGCACAGTAGTAATAGTATTTACTGCGCTTCAAGTGTTTGCCTTTGCACGTAAAGCAGATAGAAAGTGGAGGATGAGTTGGTCGTCGCCGTCGGCAAAGCTTGTGGGGCTGAGCCGGATCAGACAGACGACATGGAGGTTTAGTTCTAGTTAAATAAGGAGGTGGCATAAAATAAAGAGGGTGTGGTTCCATATCGGGTTTCTTTGGAATGAAAGAAGAAGCAAATCGGAGAGTGAAAATCAGGTTTTAGCTCATACATCTGTCTGCTCCCAAATATGTCCTTTTATAACATCTGCCCAGAGTTAAAGATCAGTTCCAATGTATAAAGTCAACTATTCAAGTCTCTTGTTCTCTCTCTCTCTTAATCCAGCTGTAGTGTATAAAAAAAACTAGTTCAGGCTTCCAGCCAGATAACCCAAGCACGATTATGAATCATAATTCAAGGAACTTTAGAAATTATAAATGATTAATTATTATTTAACTTTGTTAAGCCAGAAGAATTACAAGCATTTGTAAGCTACTATATCTAATTAGTCAACTAGCGGTTAATAAGACTAACTCTCCTTTAAAAGTTTTTTTTTTTTTTAATTACTTTTCTAATAGAAGGGGACAATCTATTTCCAGCTGTGCAGTTATTTAAGAACATGTTGCTTTTTTTAGTAAATCAAAGACCAAAGACCAACGCCTCCAAATAAGAAAAACCAGTGTTCAAGAAAGCGCTAGGCGCTAAACGGGCGGTCGCAGAGAGCCTAGCGCCTAGAACGCTTAATCGGAGTCTAGGCGAATTTTAGGCGTTTTAGGCGTTTTATATAATAAAAATATATAAAATATATAATATTTAGTTTATGTTTACAATTGTTGGTTAAAATGAAATTATTATTTAAGATGTTTTAAAATAAAAGTAAAGAATATAACACAATCTTATAATTGTAATATTATTTTGTCTATGTGTCATTTTTATTGAATAAATGATTGTTAAAATAAAAAACTGTACTAAAAAACGTAACTTATTGGGTTCAAAGAAGCCCATTAGAGACTCAATTAGCTCACGTGGGTAGTAATCGCATATACACATTGTCATCTTCTTCGAAGATTAGGGTTTGTGTGCGGCGGCCATTAGAATTATGGTTTTTCCAGGAAAAAGTTCGTGACTCAGTCCAATTTTTCATAAAAGAAACGTTAAAACTTAAACGCCTAGACCGCCGAATCCGATTTAAAGCCGCTGAATCCGCCAAATCTCCAGCTCCGCCCAATATCAACGCCTATAGCCAAATCCAATCGGCTCCCCTCCGCCGAGCGCTTAGGCGACGCCTAATGAAAATAAATGTGCGCTTTTGTTTAATTTTTGTTTGAGTCTTTTGACTAAGTCTTTGACTAAGTCTTTGCTGAATAAGTCATCCGTGAGATTAGGATATCAGGCAAGTAGTTGCAGTTGTTGAGTTTGTTTCGGTCTTTTGGTTGTAAGGTCTTTATAAGACCAGATTTGTTTCAGAAATAAAGAAAGTGTAACATTCAACAATCATCTCTGTTTTGTTACTTCTCTGTTTTGTCATTCAACAAATAACAAGTGGTATCAGAGCTTGTAATCCAACCTGTTACAAGTTCAAGTGTGCGAGAGAGAAAAAGAGAGATGAGTGACAAAGATTCATTGTTGAGTATACCGAAATTTGATGGAGATTATGAGCATTGGGCAATGCTCATGGAGAATCTTCTACGATCCAAGGAGTGGTGGGATCTAGTGGAAACCGGAATCTCAAGACCGGAGACGAACGTGATACTAACCGGAGCTCAGAGAACGGAGCGGGCAGAAATGAATCTCAAAGATCTAAGAGTGAAAAACTACCTGTTTGCATCGATAGACAAGACAATCCTCAAGACCATCGCTAAGAAGGAAACAGCGAAGGATATATGGGACTCCATGAAAACAAAATACCAAGGAAATCTGAGAGTGCAGAGCGCACAGCTACAGAGGTTGAGAAGAAACTTTGAGGTGTTGGAGATGAAGGAAGGAGACACAATTACTGACTACTTCTCAAAGGTCATGGTGGTAGCAAACGATATGCGCAACCTAGGGGAAGATATGCCAGATGCAAAGGTAGTAGAAAAAATATTACGGACGTTGGTGGAAAAGTTCACCTATATTGTGTGTGCCATTGAAGAATCCAAAGATATCAAGAACCTCACTATAGATGAGTTGCAGAGTTCATTGCTGGTACATGAGCAAAATCTGAGCAAGCATGTAAGAGAAGAACATGCGTTGAAAATAGAAGATCAAAGAAATCTGTATGGAGGTAGAGGCCGCGGAGGTTACCAAGGTCGGGGACGAGGTGGTCGAGGTCGTGCCAGTACAAGCTTCAACAAGGACCTTGTTGAGTGTTATAAGTGTCACAAGATGGGGCACTTCAAAAATGAATGTCCAAGCTGGGAGAAATCAGCCAACTACGTAGAACTTGATGAAGAAATGCTGCTTATGACACACGTCAACATGAACAAATCTGAAGAAGAAGTCATGTGGTTCTTGGACTCCGGTTGCAGAAACCATATGTGTGGGACAAAGGAGTGGTTTACTGAGCTTGACAACACTTTTCGTCAAAATGTCAAACTTGGGGATGATAGAAGAATGGTGGTGGAAGGAAAGGGAAACCTACGCCTACAAATCAACGGCATGATTCAGGTGATTACATCCGTTTATTTTGTTCCGGGTCTGAAGAACAATTTGTTTAGTGTAAGACAATTACAACAAATGGGATTAAGGATTATTATAGAGGATGATGTGTGTGAAGTGTGGTATAAGCAACAAAGAAGGTTAGCTATGCACTCGACGATGACAAGTAATAGAATGTTTGTGATTCTGGCTGTGGTGAAAAAGTCAACGGAGATGATATGAGACAAATGCTTGCAAGTGACGCTAGAAGGAACAGAGGAGATGTGGCACAAGAGATTTGGACATCTCAATCACAAAGGAATACAAGAGCTTGTTGAGAAGGAAATGGTCACGGGTCTACCAAAAATCAATATTGATGGGGCGGTGTGTGAGATATGCATGAAAGGAAAGCAGAACCGAACAAATATACCTAAGCAAAGCACATGGAGGGCAAGTCATGGTCTTGAACTGGTGCATAGTGACATATGTGGACCAATCACACCTATTTCAGAGAGTGGGAAAAGGTACATGATCAACTTTATAGATGATTTCAGTCGAAAATGTTGGACATATTTCTTAGCAGAAAAATCAGAGGCATTGAAAACCTTCAAGGAATTCAAGGCTGCAGCAGAGAGAGGGCTTGGAGAATTGTTGGTCTGTTTGAGGACAGACAGAGGAGGGGAGTATAACTCCAATGCATTCCAAGAGTATTGTGCAGTAAATGGAATCAAGAGACAACTTACAGCTGCATATACTCCGCAACAAAACGGTGTAGCTGAGAGAAAGAATAGAAGTGTCATGAACATGACAAGATGCATGTTGTTGGGAATGTCTGTGCCTCAGAGATTTTGGCCTGAAGCTGTTCAATATGCGGTTCACATATTAAACCGGAGCCCATCAACAAGTCTGGAAAATATTACACCGTCCGAGAAATGGAGCAAACACAAACCCTCGGTGGAGCATTTCAGGGTGTTTGGGTGCGTGGCATTTGCACTAGTGCCGTATGAGAAAAGGCTGAAACTAGATGAGAAAAGCACAAAGTGTGTGATGTTTGGAGTAAGCAAAGAGTCAAAGGCGTATCGTCTCTATGATCCAGTTACAAAAAAGATTATTATCAGCAAAGATGTGAAGTTTGATGAGAAAAAAGAATGGAATTGGGAAGAAAATGTGGAGGATAATAATCTTTCGTGGGGAGAAAGGATTAGTGAGTCCGAAGAAGAAGAACAAGAAGGTCTGGCAAGAGAAGGAAACAATGATAACAATGATACAGAAAATACTGTGGCAACAAATTCACAAGAAGTCGAAACTGAAACACAAGAAGAAGAAGTTGCAACAAGTAGAGGGAACCAGAGTAGAGTCCCCACACGTGCCGGATCGGGAAGAGTAGTGCAAACTCCGGTGTGGATGAAAGACTTTGTGTGTGAAGGAATGAGGACAGTGATAGAGGAGGATGGTGAGGATGCAGTTGCTATGTTCATTGCAGAAGAAGATCCAAATAAATTTGAGGAAGCCGTGCAACATGAAAAATGGAGAAAAACAATGGTAGCAGAGATCGAATCCATTGAAGAAAACAATACGTGGGAAATGGTGGAATTACCCGCAGGAGCAAAAGTGATAGGAGTGAAGTGGATATTTAAAACAAAGTTCAATGAGAAGGGAGAAATCGACAAGTTTAAGGCAAGATTAGTCGCGAAAGGTTATCATCAAACTCATGGAGTGGATTTTTATGAAGTATTTGCACCTGTGGCTAGGTGGGATACAATCAGACTAATCATTGGTTTATCGGCACAAAAGGGCTGGAATATCTTTCAGTTAGACGTGAAGAGTGCCTTCTTACATGGGGAGCTTAAGGAGGACGTATATGTTGCACAACCTGAAGGTTTCGAAGTAAGAGAGGCAGCTGGTAAGGTTTACAAACTGAGAAAAGCCTTGTATGGCTTGAAGCAGGCGCCTAGAGCATGGTACAGTCGAATTGAAGGTTATTTCTTGAAGGAGGGGTTCAAAAAATGCTACTGTGAACATACTTTGTTCGTAAAAACAGATGGTGAGAGCATACTGATCGTGAGCCTCTATGTTGATGATCTCATTTATACGGGAAACTCAGAGAAAATGCTAGAAGAATTCAAGACGTCAATGAAAAATGAGTTTTCAATGACAGATCTAGGGAAGATGAAGTATTTTTTAGGAGTGGAAGTTACTCAAGATGAGCTGGGAATTTTCATCTGCCAAAAGAAGTATGCTGAAGATATTTTGAGGAGATTTGGAATGGAAGACTGCAACATGGTGAAAAACCCGATGGTTCCAGGCCAAAAGATGACTAAGGAGGGGGCTGGACCAGCTGTAGACTCAACGTTCTTCAAACAAATAGTTGGGAGCCTGAGATATCTGACAGCAACACGACCAGATTTGATGTTTTCTGTGAATCTTGTTAGCAGATATATGGAAAGTCCAACAGAGCAGCATCTGATGGCTGTGAAGAGAATACTAAGGTATGTACAAGGAACTACTGGGTTGGGAATTCAATATGTACGTGGAGAGGGAGACGAACTGATTGGATTTGCAGACAGTGACTATGCGGGTGACATTGATGATAGAAAAAGTACTTCCGGGTATGTCTTTATGTTTGGAGGTGGAGCTATATCTTGGGTATCAAAGAAGCAGCCAATTGTTACATTATCAACAACGGAAGCAGAGTTTGTGGCAGCAGCTAATGGAGCGTGTCAGGCAGTGTGGTTGAGGAATGTACTTGAAGAGATTAACTTTGCTCAAAGGAAAGGAACGGTTCTGTTTTGTGACAATAGCTCTACCATTAAACTTTCAAAAAATCCAGTTCTTCATGGAAGGAGCAAACACATCCATGTGAGGTATCATTTCCTACGTGATCTTGTGAATGATGGAACAATCAGTTTGGAGTATTGTTCTACACATGTGCAGTTGTCAGATCTCATGACCAAAGCAGTGAAATTGGAAGTCTTTGAGAAGCTCAGGAGAAGTATGGGAGTTTGTTCTAAAGTAGATTAAACTGGAAGAAGAGGAGTTCCAGTTTAGGGGAGGAATTGAAAATAAATGTGCGCTTTTGTTTAATTTTTGTTTGAGTCTTTTGACTAAGTCTTTGACTAAGTCTTTGCTGAATAAGTCATCCGTGAGATTAGGATATCAGTCAAGTAGTTGCAGTTGTTGAGTTTGTTTCGGTCTTTTGGTTGTAAGGTCTTTATAAGACCAGATTTGTTTCAGAAATAAAGAAAGCGTAACATTCAGCAATCATCTCTGTTTTGTTACTTCTCTGTTTTGTCATTCAACAAATAACACCTAAGCGGCCGCCTAGGACGCTTTCTTGAACACTGAGAAAAACAAAGAGTCAAAGACTAACACTTAAATAAAACAAAGACCAAAACTTTTCTTTCTATGTTTATACTATAAACTAAACAATATTAGAATTAGCCTAAGTCCATATGGATTCTTAAGAGATTCTAATCACAATATTATAATCTTAACAATATTAGATTTACCGTTTGTAAATCTTTTAGAACCCTTGTAAACCCTTTAAAAACACTTCTATATCCTTTTAAAATCCTTGTAAACCCTAAAATATTCGGGATCAAGTTTCTCGGCAGGAAAATTTTGTCGAGAATTGTTTTTGCGGGAAATTTTTTGGGATTTTTTTTGGCGGAAAATTTGTCAGAATTTTTTTTGCGGAAAAATTATTGTCTGGAAAATTCAATGTTTCATTTTCTTGACTTAATTATTTTTCAAATAAAAATTAGAAGATGGCATAAATGAAAATGGGTTAGAAGAGGGGGTATTTTTTAAAAAAAGTATCAATGAAAGGGCATTTCTAACAATTAAATTTGATAGTAAAACATATTCAAAATAACTAAATTTGGTAAATTACATATATATATATATATATATATATATATATATATATAGGGAGACTCACAAAAATGCCTCTTTTTCAATACCCCTTTTCAAAAATGCCCCATTTGGCTGTCCATTTTTAAAAATACCCTTTTTTATGACTAAATTACCATTCTTTTAATAAAAGATATCACAAATATATAAGGAAAACATGAGAATGTGCACACATCAAAATTACAAATTTGGCGGGAAAAATTTACAAGGTATTTTAAAGGTTTTTGCAGGGTATTTATAAAGTTTTACAATGTATTTTAAAAGGTTTTACAACGTATTTGTAAGGTATTTATAAGATATTATAAGATTTTACAAGCTATTTTATAAGGTTTTACAAGTTATAAGGTTTTACAAGTTTTTTATAAGGTTTTACAAGTTATTTATAACTTGTAAAACCCTATAAGTACCTTGTAAAACCTTTTAAAATACATTGTAAAACCTTACAAAACACTTAAATTTTTCCCGCCAAAAAAATTGCGGAATCACTTTTCCCAAAAAAAAAAAATTTTGCGGGAAAATTGCGGGATCACGTTTCCCGCCAAAAATTTGCCGGATCACTTTTCCCGCCAAAAAATATTTTGTATTTTGTGGACCTAATTTTGTTTCAAATAAGGGTAAAATGGTCATTAAAAATTAAAAGAGGACAAACTTAAAAATGGACTCTCAAAGGGGGCATTTTTGAAAAGGGGTATTGAAAAAGGGGCATTTTTAAACAATTTCTCATATATATATTTTTATGTTTGTTTGACAAATTATTTTTTAAAAATAAAGATAAATAGGATTTTCATATTTGGAATCTAGGGTGTTTGGTAATAAGAATAGTAGAATTAAAAGAAAAAAATAAAATTGTTGAGAAAAATTGTGGCTTGCCACATAATTGGAATCTAAGGAATTTGTAATACCTAATAAGAGTAGTAGAATTAAAAATAAAAATAAAAATATTATTGAGAAAATTGTGGACTTGTCACATAAGCACCAAAAATCCTCTTTTAATATATAGATGATGATTTTATATTATTATTTAGTATATACTAAATATTAAAATATCCACTAACATAAACACCAAATAAATATATTTTAAAGGTATACTCCATAAAATGGCACACTACAAGAATCTACTATAGATGATTACATATGTACACTACACTCAAATGATGTACCATTTGATCCCTAATATACGAGACCACGACAAACAATTTCACTTATGTTCGGAGATCTCCATCGAACTTACCTCCAATAATCAACGATAATTCACAATCTCTATAACTTAAATCCTAGATTCGATTCAGAAGCACTAAAATTTTGGTCACTTGTTAGATCAAAAGGCTGTTCTAACCATAGGTTTGAGTTTAGAGTGGTTTTGATATAGCCAAAAAGTTTCAACAGATGAGTGAATGACCCAGATTTTGGTTGACCATATGCTAGAATTCATCATGTCTTGACTATTACAAAGTTTTGAGCCATACAAATTGGGCTTAATCTATAGAAGATTAAACACAAGTTTTCTAAAGAATCTCTCTCTTTATTATTGCTTAGAAACTCTCTCAAAACTAAACAATGTTTTGTATCTCCTCCTAGGGTTACAACTCAACCCTAGAGCTTTATTTATAGGTAGCACAACTTTGCTAATCCTATTACAATCTACATATACATTTTTATAGAGTTTTTTTGCATTAATTCATTTGGATCCGGGTTTTACCCGGGTTTAACTCTATCCGGATCTTGGATAAGGAATTTTAGGAATGTTGTCTTAATTTCAAACTGATAAATGAAGCCATGTTGTCTTTAATTCATCTACTTATTCCGTTTAATGTTTCTTTAATTACAAAGAAGTTACCTATTTTAATGGTAAATAATCTTTCATATTAATGACCCTAATAAATAGCCAATTTTAATGGAAAATCGTTTTTCATATTTATGCTCATAATAAATGTCCAGATTTTAACAATAAATATATTATGAAATTATAAAGAAAAATGTATTTATTTTTAACAGTATATATATATATATATTATGTTAATATATATATATATATATTATGTTAATAAATTTGTGTAAATACTCCAATAATAAGCTACGTCATTTTTCTTTTACAATAACAGATTAAATATAGGCAATTCCCCATTTAAATTGTAATAAATTTAAAATCAAAATAACAATTAATATATACATTCATAAGGAAATCATAATAAAATATGTTTATTTGAAGATTATATATCCTAATCTTCACATAATCCGTAATTATGTTTTTGATATATTTGAATATCTAATATTAAATTTCTAAAGGATTCTCAAAATATTTTTTATAATAAATATTGTTTTTACGAATAATATTTTGTTTTGTTATAAAAAGTAATATTTGTTATTTTTCTAAATTATTTTTGTAATTAAATTACATAAATATTAATAATAATTTGTCTACACCATCAAATGAAAATAGTTAGTTATATAATCTTTTATTTAATATTACGTAATATATATATATATATATATTTATATTTTGGTAATATTTTATGATGTGGGTGAACAAATTATTTTCGTATTTATGTAAACAAAACAATAAAATCTAAATTAGTTTAAAATTTGAGATACTATAATCCCAAAAATAAAACTAATTGGAAACTAATCGCAACAATCATTCTACATAAATGGCATATTCTTTACAACATTACTAAATCGCATTTACTGCATTATTCGTTTCCAATTATGATTACAAATCTTTGATTAATTTAATGGTATTAAACTCATATCTACATATACATTTTTACAGGGTTTTTTTGCTTTTAATCATTTGGATCAGGGTTTTACCAGGTTTAAACCTATTCAGATCTAGAATAAGAGATTTAAGGAATATTGTAATAAAAACGACATTTAAGACTAAATTAAACATACAATTCGTTTTAATCTTATTTCCTTAACTACTTCCCACATTAATTGGTTCTATTCCTTTTTATCAATAGTAGCATTAAAGATTTTCCGTTTACGAATCTTGCAAAAATCTCTGCTTAGTCTACGATTAGTTTCTAAAATAAAATCTCCGAGATATTTGATAGCATTTAATTAATACCAAATTATCATTTAATTCTACATATCTCTAACCAAAAAAACGTCATTAATATAGATAATTACACATATATTTATGTTTCCTTATTCCTTAACTTCTTCCCATATTAATAGGCTATATTACTCTTTATCTCGAGATGATTTTCGAATATTTATGCCATCTTAACTAATTACATCCATACCATATATCATCTATATTCTCTTTATATTATGCAATAAAATATTTTTAAAATATAATTATGGCTAATTAAATTGTTTCCATTATATGGTTCTCTTCTCTAATTGAATCCATAATTCCCGCCCAAGAAAATCTCAACGATGATACCATAATTATATACTTTTCGATATTTTTCTTAACATTTGATTTTAAGAAACAAAGTTATGACTCTAATTATTTTTTTAATTCGGTTTAATGTGATTTCCTAAACTAATTACCACATTAATCGGCTATATTCCTTTTAAATGGTTGCTTAGCTTTTTTTTAAGATTCTCTGCAAAACCAAATCATTTACAATCTTTTTCAAATAAATTTTGTTATATAACGATTTCCTAATCTTTCCTTAAACATATCATAAACTTTCGTTGTATATAATATCTTTGATTTTCTACTTTCTCTCCAAGATATTATCAAACTACCTTAACAATAAACTTAGATGCCTACCTACCCTATAAATACCACACTTTTACTCGACTAGAAGACTCATCAAACAAATACCTCTTCTTACCCATTCCAATCTTTATTTGTTATATGAACTTTCATTTTTCTGATTCATGAATTTAATAAACATTTGATGTCTTGCGCAGATAATCCTATACAAGATGAGCAACCCATTGATGATTGCCATTATCAAGAGCATATGCTTTAAATTTACGTCAGATTCTTTCATATGGTTAGTTTTTTTTATTCACCCTATTTTTTCTAGGTAAATCTTCATGTTTAATGATAATCTTAATATATATATATATATATATATATATATATATATATAAGATAACTACAGTTTGATAGCATTGATTTTTAAAAAACTTAAAAGAAAAAATAAAAAACGAAAATACAAACTATAAAAAAGTCTAACTTTATTAAACGTTTTAATTATTTATAATATTATAACTTTTATGAAGTTTCAAATATTATAAATATTTGAATTTTATAAGAATTTATAAGTAGTTTAAACATTATAAATATTTATAAAAGATATTAATACGAGACGGTATACTACGGGTGAAATCCTAGATATAACAATCAAAATACAATTATGAAGTTTGGGTCGTATTAAAACTTTTATGAAGTTTCAAATATTAGAAATATTTGAACTTTATAAAAAAAATTACAAAAATGATGTTTAATTTCACGGGACGGGGTTATATAGTGGGACGGATTTAGATCGATATTAATACGGGATGGTATATTACAGGTGAAATCCTAGAATTAGCGATCAAAATACAATTATACAATCTTAAACACTAAATAAAACACATACAACTTAAATTTTGATTTTTTAGTTATAAAATATTGACATGCGGTTTACCATATATCTATAGATCATTCTAAAAAAATCATTTTTTTATTTAGGGAAAATATAGATCCGCAGTGTACCGCGGGTTAATATCTAGTTAGGAAAATATAACTCCAAACCTAATTAAAACTTTCTAGAACTTTCTAGGCCTATCATATCTTTAACCTCCTTTATAAAGATGTCTTGGGCCTTAAGCTCACTTGATGATTACCCAACATAATCATTTCTTAAAACTCAAGAACTTTTGAGAACATGTATTTATTATGTGCATGCTCAGCCCAAAAAAAAAGAACACTTGTGAACATCTATTTATTATGTGTATGCTTTACTTCTAATTAATTTATCCCAAGTATTGAGTCATGAATGTTATTGTGTTGGGTGACTCTTAATGCTTCATATATAACTTAAATCGTATATCAATGACATAAATAAATACATGACAACATGTCAAATTAAAAAGATTTATTAAATAGATTCAGAAAACTGTTTCTTTGTCCACCAAAGGATCTAACTGTTCTTCCTTGCAGAATAGGCACAATAAGCCGCCACTCCAGCAAATGCAGCCGCGGTCACTGTAATTTAACAACACAACACAACCCAATTTGGTTAATTCAATTGACATTGTTTAATTTGGAGATAAAAAAATGGGAAGATTTCAGAAAACAAACCTGAGGCAATAACAGCCGAGTTGTTACTATCCTTTAGTGTCGCAACTACACAGTTCGATTCAAATCTCTTTCGATGCCGCTCTATATCTGAAGCCTGTATTATAGATAACGAATGATTCATTAGAATATATATGAAGTTTATAACCATAAAACCAAAGATGTTTATGTAAATTTTAATCATTTACCGAAAGTTTTCCAACAATCATATGAGCTTTGTAGAAAATATCTTTAACATCATCATCATCACCCCAAGCATCTTCAAACTTGGAGATCAAATCTTCAGTTACAAGCTCAACTCCTCGTTCTTTAGCTTTCATTGCGGGTTGCCACGATCTCAAGAAACCGATAAACCCTTTAAGCGATAGCTTATGAGGAATGTCAAGCATTATAGGCTTCCCTTCTGATCCCATCCCTATACTTTCAAACGGAAACGGCAACGTTTTGTAACCGTCGAAAGCAAGATTCATTACCGGAGTTCTAAACGGAAACGTGGAGTCCACGAGACGTTTCATGATGGAATCAACTTCAGGGGAGATGATTATATCGTTGTAGACAAAAACTGCGATTAATCCTCCTTCTTTGCGAAGAACACGTTTTGCTACGTTGTAGAATGGTGCGAGATCGAAGTAGTGAACGGCTTGTGCTGCTACGATTAGATCAACAGAGTTATCTCCGCCGACTAGAGCAACCATTTGGTCTTCAGACATTGTTGTTGGAGTGTGATGGTAACTGATTCTTTCGTGTTTTACTGCTCGTTTTAACTGTGCTTCGTTTATGTCGGTTGCAATAACTTTCTCGAAATACTCTGCAAGCTGCAATTAAACCATAGTCAATGTTGATTAACATTTTCGGTGAATAGTACAATGACAAATAACATTAAAAATTTTGAACCACACAAATTTTTTGTTAAATCATGTTCTCAAAATGTGAAAATGTTAATAATTGGTAAATCATTCATCACTAACATTAGATGTTAATTTTATCGATTAAGATCAAACTATGCTCTGATTAAATCATAAAATCGTTAGAAAGAAGCCATTGATCTTTCTTCTCTCCTCTCTACTAAAGCTAATAAATCCGTAATTTTGTTCTTCTAGGGATTAAACGACATCGTTTTAGAGATCTAAGTGAAGCAGAGTACATAAGAAAGTGGAAACTTTTGGGAAAAAGATGAAGAAGCTTACACCAATAGCTGCTTGCCCGTTGCCAGTACCAACATCCCAAGCTGATTTGTGCTGACCGGTTCGAGCAGCAAGTTTAGTGAACCAATCGATCGGATATCTCGGCCTTGCGTTTTGGTAAGCATCCGCTAACTTATCCGACAAGGCAGCCATTGTTTTCCTCTGTTTTCTTTTTTGCCTTGTGATATTGTTCTTGTTGTTTGATTGCTTTGTATCTCTAGCTGTATTAATTTATGAGAATTGAGTCACTCATGTGTTGTTGTTATATACAGTACTGATTGTGGTTTTTGCCGTAGATGAGAAGAATGAGACCAAGTCAAGTCAACTTTTACAAAGTCAGATCTGGCGACGAGTCTTCTCCTTACCCCAAGAGTTGGTCTCCTCTTCAATTTTCCAAATCATTTGAATTTATTTCTTTTCTTTCTACTCTCGTTGTATATAGTTGACTTTTCTTGAATCGCACTTGTTGTCACACAACTAACCTATCTGTACTGATATAATATCTTTTACGATCTTCCTAACACTTTTAACAAATAAATCCTGGACTTAAAACTTATTTACGATACAATACCATTAGCATTTAATGTTTTAACAAATTTATTTTCAAATCTAAATATTAATCGATTTTGTTATTTTGGTGGGCTTAGTATCCTCCTTTTCAACTAGAGGCTTTCAAAGTTCATTGAGAGGAGCGTCGTTTACCGGGGTTTTCCTTTTTCCGCCGGCGAGGTTTTGGGTTTTTTCCATTTTTGGTTGATTTCTGGTTTCAACTTTCCAAATTATTTGTGTTTTAACCTAGTTTCAAGGTTGCAAAGAAGCACCGCCGCACAAAGTTTTCAAGTTCTTGGCTGCGTTTGATAATTCTCTGCTTCAAGCTCTGTTTGGCTTGGTGTCTTTTACTCTTGACAAAGCTCTGCAAGCTATGACGATTGAGGAGAACAAACCCGTGAAATTGAAGAACCTACCGAAGTTCAGTTCGTGTGAGAGAAACGTTTGTAGCCTCATGGGAAGGTTAATGTGTCCTGAAAATCAAAAGATGTCAAGATTCATCCATGATATGCCTCGTCTTTGGCATGTCAATAACAGGGCTCGTGGTGTAGCTCTGTCGGAGGATACTTTTCAGTTTATATTTGATAATGAACATGATTTGGAGACTGTGCTCCATGGTGGAGCTTGGACTTATGAAGATTGGAGTATGGTACTCGAAAGATGGGTGGAGAAGCCACCAGAAGATTATCTGAGGATACTACCGCTGTGGATTCGTTTGAGGAACATTCCGGTTAACTATTACACGGTGGAAACTTTTGAAGAGATAGCGGAGAACATTGGTCAAGTGTTAACTGTTGCTTTTGATCCGCTTAAACCACAAAGTAAGGGTTTTGTGAGGGTGCAAATTCTATTTGATGTTAATAAACCATTGTGGAACGCAAATGAGGTGGAGTTACCTACTGGTGAAATGGTGTCCATTGGTGTGGAGTATGAACGTGTGAGAAAGCGTTGCTTTCAATGTCAGAGGCTTACCCATGACAGGTCTCGGTGTCCATTTAATCCTCAGAACCGGCACTCTTGTGCTATGGTGGAGGTTAAAACTGCCACTTTTGGCCCTGAAATCAAAATGACACAACTTGGTCCTGATGATCCTCTGTTTGGGGTTTTAACTAATGATGATGTGGGTATTGATGCTGCGACAGGAAGACCAAAAATCTCAAAAGAGGTTCTGGATGAGATGCGAAGTTACTTGTCGATGACAGACTCTACGGAGAAACAAGCACGTATTGATAGAGTGCGGAGATCTGTATGGGATTTAGAGGGTGACCCGCAAGGTCAGAAGACATTGCTGCATTTGGAACCAGCAACTACAGTTACAACTAATGTCAACAAAGGCAAGGGCTTGGTATTTGATTTTGACACTAAAAAGGTCCAATCCAAAAGTGCTGCAGGTGAAAAACTTTTAGCTTCTGCGATTCGTGCTGGTAATGCTATCACAAGATTCAGCCATTCGGAGTCTACACATGTTGAATCGAAGACTGTAACTCCTCATTTTTCTCCTTGTTCTACGGTGTTTCAAACTGGCGGGAATGCTAGTTCTTCCGGGACAAGTGAGACGATTAAGAAGTATCGTCGGAGACCAAGTCAGCACAAGAGAAAAGCGCAGGCTGCAAAAGAGACTAAGGATGCCCGGAAAGTGGAGTTGGTTTACAGAGAAAAAACAAGACAAGAGGGAGCAGAAGATGTGTCTTTGAAGAGAAAAGCGGAGGAGAATGGTTTGTCATCACCAAAGATTTCTAGGCGGTCTGAAAATGATTTAGCGGTGGTTCCGTATGAGGAACCGCCAAAGCAAGTATGAGCATACTCAGCTGGAATTGTCAGGGATTGAGGAGCTCGCTGACAATTCCTATTTTAAAGGAAATGAGACGTGTTCATTTCCCGGATATTTTGTTTCTCCTGGAGACGAAAAACTCCAGTAATCACGTGTTGGATGTTAAAAAATGGTTAGGTTATGATTCTTCTCATATAGTTGATCCTGAAGGTTTGAGTGGAGGATTAGCTATATTCTGGAAAGCTTCTTATGATGTTGAAATTCTTCACTCAGATAAGAGAATTATCGACACAAAAATCAAGTTTGGGTCCTTATGGTTTTTTGCTTCTTTTATTTATGGAGATCCAGCTTGTAATTTAAGACAAGATGTTTGGGATAAGTTAACAAGTATTGGTCTAACAAGGAATGAACCATGGTTTGTCGTTGGTGATTTAAATGAGATCTGGGACAATTCTGAAAAGCTTGGTGGTCCTGCCCGTGATGAATCTTCTTTTTTACCTTTCCGCAATATGGTTCGGGATTGTCGTCTCCGTGACATCTCATTCACGGGTAACAAGATTTCTTGGGCAGGTAAACGCAATGATATGTGGATCCAAATCAGATTAGATAGAGCTCTTGGCAATTCTGAATGGTTTCATCTTTTTCCGAGAGTTCAAGCTGAATATCTAGAGCGGGTAGGTTCGGATCATAGGCCCTTACTGACCAGGTTCGTCAATGAGAATCAAACACTTAGAGGTTGCTTCATGTTTGATAAACGGTGGACTGCTAAACCGGAAACTTTGGAGATTATTAGACACGGTTGGAACAGTGAAGGAATGGATGGTAACTCGAGTCTCTTTGATCGAATCGCAGCATGTCGGAAGTCTTTATCTCTTTGGAAACGTGGTTCTCAATCCAATTCTAAGACAAGAATTAAACAGTTGCGTGAACAACTTGAGGAAGAAGGTTGTAAACAATTTCCACGATTTGTTCTTCTTCAACAATGGAAAGGTGAATTGGATGCGGCGTATCGAGAAGAAGAGATTTATTGGAAGCAACGTAGTCATGAAAATTGGCTTAACGATGGAGATCGCAATACCAAATACTTTCATGGGAGTGTTCAAGGGAGACGAGCTCAGAACAAGATTTTTTCTTTAATTGATGATAATGGTGTGGAACAGTTTGCAGATGGTTCTAAAGGTAATATAGCGGTGGACTACTTTCAAAAGCTTTTTACCTCCTCGCAGCCATGTGATGCAACCTCTTTACTTGATGGTATGTCCCCTCGAGTCACTCCTTGTATGAATGCTGCCTTAACTAAACCCGTCACCAATGAGGAAATTAGACAAGCGGTTTTAGCTATCGGAAGTTGTAGTGCTCCTGGTGCGGATGGCATGACAGGATTATTTTTTCAGTCTTATTGGAGTGTTGTTGGTCAGCAAGTTTGTGAGGAAGTGAAAAAATTCTTTGAATCTGGTTCATTACCGAGTGAATGGAATTTCACACAAATTTGTCTCCTTCCTAAAAAACAAAATCCTAACAGAATGACTGATCTACGTCCGATTAGCTTGTGTTCCGTTTCGTATAAAATCATCTCTAAGATTTTATGTTCAAGGTTGAAGGTATGGCTGCCGGAGATTGTTTCTGATGCGCAAGGAGCCTTTGTCTCAGGTCGTTTAATCTCAGACAATGTTCTGTTGGCTCATGAGATGGTTCACGCATTACGCACTAATCCGGATTGTAATGAGGATTTTATGGCTATCAAAACCGACATGTCCAAGGCGTACGATCGCGTTGAATGGAATTTTTTGGAGGAGCTTTTTATTAGACTTGGTTTTGATAGGAAATGGGTAGATTGGCTCATGGTTTGTGTGAGAAGTGTTACGTACTCGGTCTTGTTGAATGGGAATTCCTATGGTTTTATCAAACAGGAGCGTGGAATAAGACAAGGTGACCCGCTTTCGCCTTTTATCTTTATTTTGTGTGCTGAGGCACTTGTCTATACCATGAAAAAGGCTGAAGTTGAAGGACGTATCACTGGTATTCGTTTAACTAGGAACTGCCCGTCCATTCAACACTTGTTGTTCGCTGACGATAGTCTTTTTCTTTGTCGGGCTACTTTTAAAGAAGGGGCTGAAATTCTCAAGTGTTTGAAACTATATGGTGATGCTTCCGGTCAAGAAATAAATCTTCAGAAATCGTCAATTATTTATGGCACCAAGATGGAGCCGATTATGAGACATTTGCTGGGACTGTTTCTTGGAATTTTCAAGGAAGGTGGTGATGGTATGTATCTAGGTCTTCCGGAATGTTTTAGTGGTTCTAAATGTGACTTGTTATCATACATTACAAAGAAGCTCAAAACCCGGCTGACTGGTTGGTTTGCAAAGACGTTGTCGTTAGGAGGGAAGGAAGTCCTTCTTAAATCTGTTGCCATGGCCTTACCAGTGTACGCCATGTCTTGTTTTAAATTAACAAAATATCAATGCCAACAGATTACGAGTGCAATGACAAGCTTTTGGTGGAACTCATGTGAAGAACATAAGAAGATGCATTGGGTGTCTTGGGAAAAGATGTGTAAAACAAGGAAAGAAGGTGGTTTAGGTTTTCGAGCTGTTGGTGATTTTAATCAAGCTTTACTCGCAAAACAGGCCTGGAGACTTCTTACAAAACCAAACTCTTTGTTGGCGCGGGTATATAAAGCACGTTATTATCACCGTAAGGATTTTATGGATGCTGTTGTTGGGGCTCGACCGTCTTATGCGTGGCGCAACATTATCCATGGTAGGGCTCTGCTTGGAAAAGGCCTCATAAAAACCATCGGGAATGGACAAACTACTAGTGTGTGGATTGACAAATGGATCTTTGATAACGTCACGGGTCGTCCTTTCAACAAACAGTCTCTTTTTTATTTAGATTTGCGGGTTTCAAACCTTATTACCCCCCAAGGCTCTTGGAACCACAATCTAATATCGGAACTGTTTTTTCCACCGGATGTTGTCAGAATTATGTCTTATCCTCCAAATGTGGCTGCAGCAGATAGCTATGTATGGGCTTATAACCGGTCTGGGTGTTACACGGTCAAGAGTGGTAATTGGTTATTGTCTCATTTACAAACTGATCCTACATCTTTATCTGCTCATGACAAGGAGACTCGTATACTTAAAGAGAAGATTTGGGCGATTAAGACTATTCCTAAGATCAAAATGTTTTTATGGAGAGCTTTATCTGGTGCTTTAGCAGTCTCGGTTTGTCTTCAGGCTCATGGTATGAATTCTGCTCTTCAATGTTCTCTTTGTCAAAATGATTTGGAATCCATCAGCCATGTTCTTTTTAATTGTTGGCCGGCGCGAGAAGTTTGGGAGATTGCCAACATTCCCTTACCTTCTCACGGGTTTACAGATTCAACTAATGACAATCTAGCATTTTTGTTGAAAGTTATGAGCAATGATAGTGTTTCACTCTCTATACGTATGGCGATTCCGTGGATCTTGTGGGGAATCTGGAAGCACCGCAATGAAGTTTTATATGCTGGGAAACAAGGTGATTTGAATGCATTGGTAGTTCATGCAATAGAAGAAGCGGAACTGTGGAATAAGTTAAAGGAGACACAACCGCAGCCTCCTCTTGGTACTGGTTTGAATGCTCGCCGTGAGACCAGATGGGTTAAACCTCCCATTAACTTTCTTAAGTGTAATCTTCATGTCTCTTGGTTAAATGAGTCTCATATGTGTGGTGGAGCTTGGATGGTAAGGAATCACCAAGGAGATGCAGTTTTCCATGCGCGAGAAATGTTTCTACCCGCTTCAAATCGTATCGCTGCGGAATTAAGAGGGATCCTTTGGGTTCTACATAGTCTTTCTGACTTGCATTTGGATAACATTGAAATATGGTCTGATTGTCATGCTGCAATTGACGCCATTATTGACCTATCAAATTGGCCAAGGTATCACTCCTTCCTTGACAAGATACATCGGCTAATATCAAGCTTTGGTAAAATTGTGTTTAAGGTGTCTTCTACAAAAGCTAATGCGATCGCAAGAGCTATTGCTGCGAGTGTCACAAGTGATGGACGGGGCCAATCTTATTTAGCTAGTGGCGGTCCGGCTTGGCTATTTTCACGTATTGAAGAGGAGAAAAGGAGATGACATAGTCTGGAAGTCTTTTATAATCATTTATACTCTGTTTTGTGGAGTTCTGTTTCTTATGTTGGCATGTTCTGTTTTTTACTTTGAATACGTTTCTTATTTTAATAAAACATATTAGACGGCAAAAAAAAAAATCGATTTTGTTACTAAAATTTAGGAAACTAAAAGAAAAAAAATTACAAAAATCATTTAAATCTTTCCAAATCTAAACAAAATATAGTACACACTAACAATCCTTTTAAGAGGATCAATTAGCATTAATCACCCTGATTTTCGTTTTAAATAATTTATTTTCAGTTAATAAAAAGAATGAAATCTCATATTACAATATATGCTTTAAATTTTTCATAAAAAATTAATTACGCCACAATTTTAAAAATTGAAACCCTAATTCTTTCCCAATCCCCTATAAATTAAAATTCATTTCTTAAGCTTCCCTTCATTAATCATTACGATAAATCGGCTCTCTACAGTCCTAATTCTTCATTAAAAACTAAAATTTATATATTTTCATATGTTTGATTATGTTTCTTTGAATGATTCATTAGGTCTTGCCAATCATGTTTGTTCAATACAATATCACTCTTCTTGAGAAGATCGAAATTGATTTTATTTTATTTTGAATCACTTTTTGGAGAGTATGATCTTCCTCTTATAGTAGTTCACAAGAGCAGAGGCACTGGTAGGTAGTGGGGTCAGCAGACCCCTACTAATTTTAAAAATTCCATTATATGTCTTTATATTAAATCTATTGAACCCAACTAAAAATATCTCTTGACCCCATTGACCCAATCATCAAAAACTAATTTACATCTACAAAAAGCCCATCCATATACATTTTTGCAATACTTTATGAAATAAATCCTCAAGTTGCAACTTATTTACAAAGAATGTCATTGACATTAATTATTATCAATTAATTAAGATTCTTAATTACTAGCATTACTTTATCTAATATATTTTCATCAATTCTAATCTATATATATAATTAGAGAGTTTTCTCTCCATCTAGGGTGTCCACATCATCATCCATGTCATCCTATTTTAATTTTTTGTGGGCTCCACATATATTATTTATTAAAACAAAAAATTAAAACTAAATTTCATTCACACACTTCATATTATTATCTTTCCTTAAATAAAAATAATAATTTACAAAAAATAAAATTAAATATTAATAGAAAACGAAAAAAATAAATATTTTAAACAAATATGAAAATTTTAAATAGATATTAAATAAGCATAAAATTAGCTATTATATCTTACAATAATATCACTTCCACAATAATAAAATATAACTAAAGAAGCTTATCATATATCTTAACGGATATATATAATTAGAGAGTTTTCTCTCCATCTAGGGTGTCCACATCATCATCCATGTCATCCTATTTTAATTTTTTGTGGGCTCCACATATATTATTTATTAAAACAAAAAATTAAAACTAAATTTCATTCACACACTTCATATTATTATCTTTCCTTAAATAAAAATAATAATTTACAAAAAATAAAATTAAATATAATAGAAAACGAAAAAAATAAATATTTTAAACAAATATGAAAATTTTAAATAGATATTAAATAAGCATAAAATTAGCTATTATATCTTACAATAATATCACTTCCACAATAATAAAATATAACTAAAGAAGCTTATCATATATCTTAACGGTACAATAATTATTTTTGAGATTTACAATTATTTAGTATAATAAAGAAAATAAGAGTTAAAAAAATACAAAATTTAAAGGTTCTTACTTAAACTAAAAAGTAATTCATTTCCGAAATAATATTCAATTAAAATTTAAGAATATATTTGTTAATATTAAAGTATCAATTCATAATACCGATTAAAATATAAGAAGAATTGTGTATGTGCTATTATTATTTATAATTATAATATAATATAAACAAGTAACATTTTCTAAATTGAAACAATGGTAGTTTTTAAACAAATGAATAGCTAAAAAAGAAAAATTAAATATTAATCAGTGTTTAGGAAATTAACATAGATTGAAAAAACTAGGCTGATTTAAAATAAAACAAAAAAAACTATTCTAGACATCACAAATAAAAATAAAATAATCTAATCAATAATAAAACTGTAAGAATAATATTTGAGAATGATATTTGGAACTTAGAGTAGTGATAGTAATGGTAGATCGAAGAGTTTTTAATTAGAAATAAAGATGATTTTGTTTTTGAAAAAAAAATTATTTTAAAATTAGAATAATTTTTTATGCGTTTGTAAGTTACACATTTTAGAAAAATCAAATTTAAGAATATTATCTAAAATCATAATATATGTCAACTTATATATGTGAAAAGAGAATTTTATATTTTCAAATGATCAAGATAAAAGTGCAAGATTTGACGTTGAAATCTGATGTACGTGGTTAGAAATGAGTTCATATACGAGATTTGTTCTCTATAAAACAATTTCACATGCACCAAAACATGGTTAAAGAAACTTCATGACAAATATCTGTCCAATATATTTTAACTTTCACTTAAATGAAGAAAACCATGAAACTCATTAAAAACTTGAATATTGAAATATAGTAAAGAGGAAATAGATATGGTCTGTTTTGGGAACCAATTTGTAGTCGAGTATATTGCATGTGATTCATTAGATAGTGAAAAAAAGTAGATGTCGAGAGACGACGAGTGAATCATTCAAGATAACAAGAGAAATGTAGTGAACAACTAATTATTTTCTAAGCTTTGGATTAAGAATGCAAATGCTTAAAATAAAATCTCTTCAAATTCGAATGATTATATTTATAATAAAAATACACATTAATAAAAAAAATTAAATTAAAATCCCGCGCAACGCGCGGGTATATAATCTAGTCTATATATATAATTAGAGAGTCTTCTCTCCATCTAAGGTGTCCACCTAAGCATCCACCTAAGCAATAATATTTATTTTACATTAAAATCAATTTAAAACATCCATTTAATGCATTTACTTGTAATTAATAGAAATAATAAATTTTAAATAAATAAAAAACGAATTATGTAAAATAAATAAAATGTTAAAATAATAAAATAATACTATAAAAATTTTATAAGTAAGACTAATATAATTCAACTTTTAAATGATAAAAATTAAATATGGTCAGTATTCAAAATTTTAAATGTGTTAATGAGTTTTAGGATGGAAGTAAATTTATGTAATTCTATATGTGAAACTTTAAACAAGAAAATAAAATTCAAAGTAAAATATTAGTTTCGAAGAACAATATACTACATATTTTTAGTTATTATTAAATTTTTACTTAAAGAAAAATAAAAAATTACTAAACTCAACTTAAATTTATAATTTAAGAAGAAAATATTGTAAGATGCAAACTTTATCTTGTGAAATTATAAAAAACAAATCTTGAAAATTTTAAAACCTTATCATCCATCTTTTAAAAAATAAATAATCAGTGATCACAGTATTCATGAGTTTTACAATAAAATATATTAAAAATAAATGTAAGCCATTAAAAAAAAGTGATATGTAATTTGTGTAGCATATTCTCAAGTGGAAGTACAACTTTATAACAGAATAAAAAAAACTAAGTTTGATATTTCATCAATGAAATATTGAAAAGATAGTTATGATATGTCTTGAAAATCAATTCACAGTCCAATATATATTATGTGTGAGTCAATAGAAGGTAAAAAGAAAGTAGATGTCGAGAGGCAACGATTGCATCATAGAAGATGACGAAAGAACTGGTAGTTAAAAGAGTTTGAAAATAAATTTCTAAAACTTTAGAAAGATAATGCACATGACTAATGTATCTTTGAGATCTCATTCATTGTGTGAAACGAATGAGTTCTTAGAAAATACATGACATACATTATTAAACAAATTATTAGATTCAAAGTTGGGTTTAACCGTTTGGCCATTTAATCATGGAAAGTAAAATAAGATAGGCACATTGATGACTTAGTCGGAAATTCTCTTATTGTTGCACTAGCTTTGATGGGTAAATCAAACTCGCTAAACTGGTTCTAGCAACATGGTATTATAGATGTACTTTTACACTAAATAATGTTCATGAAACTCGGGAAATTCACATTTTATATGGAATGATGTTATGTTCGTATCAACATTTAATCATAAATAATATCTACAATTAGATCAACAGTCGATAATTAATATCATAACTTTTAGAAATACCTTCATGGAATATGAATAAGAAATAAACTCTTTGAGAGTGTTGATACCGTTTATTATTTGTGGAATTATCTTAAGTGATCTTTGTTACCACGTGATATATATCAAATTATTTATTTGTCAAAGAAATATTATCGTCGATAATATATATGTTATATATCGCTGCGTAAAATAAGTTTAGTGTTTAAAATTTGAATTATTATATTTATGCTCAAAAAATTATCTTTTAAATTTAATTGATTATATTTTATGCTCAAATTTTATATCAATAGAAAAGATTTTAAAATTAAAATCCCGCGCAACGCGCGGGTACAAAATCTAGTATTATTTAATCAGTATTGAATCCAACCTTCTTCAACGAGCGAGCCGTTCGGCAAAACGAGGTCGTTTCATACAAAAAAAGGTCCAATTCATTCTCTTCGTTAGATTTTGGACTAATCATTATTTTCGTGCCTGCAAAGTCAGCACGACGATCGCGTTTCGATCTTCAAACAATCACAAATCGCGGTGCATAGAATTTAAAGGGTAAGCTTTTCGATTCATTTCACCTTGTGAATTTAGATCAATTCCGTCGCTTCTTTGATTTGGGGATTTCTCGGACGCGAAATCTTCCCTGTTTATGAATTTACGAATCATGGGTATCGCCGATTTTGGGTCTCAGTGGCTGACTCTAGTTGCGAATTCTGCTGTCTCAATTTTCTTCCACGCAACAGTAAAGTTTTTATCTTTCCGCCTGAAAAGGTCGAGAGATTTTGTGTCTGTACTGATGCCTAATTTTTCTATCTGAATTGATTCTCTTCATTGTGGCTCGTTAAAAGCTTCCAAATTTGTCGCCTTTTGGTGCAAAGCTCATAAGCCATAACACGGCTTATGGTAATTTTGTTGGGATGTAAGAGATATCAGCTAGTTGCTGCTAGTTACTTAAGAAAAGGAGAAATCTTAAGACATTATTAATATTATACTTTATTGAATGATAAATATTATAGTTATTTAATGTTTATTAAAGGTTTAGAATATTTAACGGAAAAAATGTTTAGAATATATATAATATGTGAAATCTATAAAAATTTAATAATCATTTGAAAGAAAACTTTAAATTGATTTGAATTATAAATGTTTTAATAAAAGTATTATTCAAACAAAAAATAATGTTTAATTTCACCGAACAGGATTAGATGGTATGACGGATTTATAATATTATAATATATAAAATTTACAACAATTAAATAACCATTTGAAAGAAAACATTTAAATTGATATGAATTATATATCTTTTAAATTAAAGTATTATTAAAACAAAAATAATAAAATAATATTTAATTTCATTGAACGGACGGGTTTGGGTCGATAGTAATGCGAGACGGTATACCAAGGGTGAAATCCATTAGATATGTTTAATTTCACTGAACGGTATTAGATGGTAGGACATGTTTGGGTCGATAGTAATACGAGACTGTATACTACGGGTGAAATCCTAGATATAACAATCAAAATACAATTATACTATCTTAAACACTAAACAAAACAAACAATTTTAACAAAATAAATATAATTAAAATTTAAATTATATAGTTATAATCTATATTTTAACTTAATGAACTATATGTAATTGTTTCTATATTTTTAAACAGTAAAAATTAAACATACTAATTGTACACTAAAAATATATAGATATAATAATGGTACATTTAAAAAATTCAAAACATTAAATCATATATATTTTTATTCTACTAAACAAATTAAATTTTTATTTTTAAAAAAAATTATAGTCCCGCGGTACACCGCGGGTTATAATCTAGTTACTTTTATAAATTGAACCCATGTTTAAAGTCAAACCCAAATAATTAATATAATTTTCAATGGTTTACACGGATTAATACAAAAATACACCTAAATTATATTTCTAATAATAAACAAAACAATTGACAAAGTTCTTTGTCTCTTCTTCTTCTCATCGACGAAGGAAAAAAAAAATCCTAAATCATGGTTTCTCTAAATCAAGGTAATCAGTTATTTCCAATGCTATTTCATTGAAAAAACTTTTCTTATTCGTGATGTGATTCGTTTTTGTAAATTTGTTTGCAACGAGTTGTGATTCAAAAAAAAAATTTTGATAGTTTATAAAAATTTTTGTTTTCAAATTTGTTTTGACCCCAGTTAAAAACATTGTTGGCTCCGTCACTGATAGTTCATATGTAGATGCCATCCATCACAATTTTTTTTTTAAAAAAACACTCTCTAAAACTTTCTGTTCTGATTTTTTTATTCCGGCGTTCTAATTTTGTTTTTCTATATACTTTTTTTCTAATTTGCAATTGTACAAAATAATTATCACTCCCTAAAACTTTTTTTTCTGATTTTTATTAAATTTTGTTCTTTTTCTGGTAAGAATAAATTGTACATGTATTACGTTGATATTGCTAATTCAAATAATGTTAACAAAAATGCATAATATAGGCTATTAAAATAAAAAAAACAGTTAGTCAAAAACAAAAGTATATCAATTCCAAATTATGATTAAACTAAATATTTATTTATAATATTTTTTTACCGAAAACAATATCATTATATATATATATATATATATATATTAAAAAATTTGAAGTACCTTTTTTAAAGTACTTTTGTTAGTAAAGTAAAAATTTACAAAGAATGTCATCACATTAAAGTCAACAAACAATTATTATTTGGGAGACTCACAAAAATGCCCATTTTTCAATACCCCTTTTCAAAAATGCCCCCTTTGGATGTCCATTTTTAAAAATACCCCTTTATGTACAAAATGACTAAATTACCCTTCTTTTAATAAAAGATATCATAAATATATAAAGAAATATAACAAAATTAGGTACACAAAATACAAAATATTTTTTGGCGGGAAAAGTGATCTCCCAATTTTTCCCGCCAAAACACTTGTAAAAATTTGTAAAACCTTTAAAATACCTTGTAAAATTTTCCCGTAAAATTTTTTTCCCGCCAAAAAATTTTTTTTGCGGGAAAAGTGATTCCGCAAATTTTTTGGCGGGAAAAATTTACAAGGTATTTTAAAGGGTTTTTACAGGGTATTTATAAGGTTTTACAATGTATTTTAAAAGGTTTTACAACGTATTTATAAAGTATTTATAAGATATTATAAGATTTTATAAGATTTTACAAGCTATTTTATAAGGTTTTACAAGTTATAAGGTTTTACAAGTTATAAATACCTTATAAAACCTTATAAGTACCTTGTAAAACCTTTTAAAATACATTGTAAAACCTTACAAAACACTTGTAAATACTCCGTAAAACCTTCAAAATACCTTGTAAATTTTTCCCGCCAAAACGGCAAAAAAATTGCGGAATCATTTTTCCCGCAAAAAAAAATTTTTGGCGGAAAAAATTTTTACGGGAAAATTTTACAAGGTATTTTAAAGGTTTTTACAAGTGTTTTGGCGGGAAAATTGCGGGATCACTTTTCCCGCCAAAAAATATTTTGTATTTTGTAGACCTAATTTTGTTTCAAATAAGGGTAAAATGGTCATTAAAAATTAAAAGAGGGCAAACTTAAAAATAGACTCTCAAAAGGGGCATTTTTGAAAAGGGGTATTGAAAAAGGGGCATTTTTAACAATTTCTCTTATTATTTTTGAAATATTATTATTGATATATTTTAACTTTATAAAACATTATTAATTAAAATATCATGAGACGAGTTATATAGCGGGACGGGTTTGGATTAATATAACATGGGTTATATCTTTATTTTATTATTTTATCATCACTAATTTTTTTTAGTTACAACATCAATATAAAATTATATAACTTTAATACTATAAAATTTAATAATATAAAATTATATAACTTTAATAATATAAAATTATATAACTTTAATACTATAAAATTATATTAACTTTAATACCATAAAATTTAATATTTATTATATATATGAATAAAACATTTGCCCCGTGGTGTACCACGGGTTAAATCCTAGTTCTCTATTAAAATTTGTTACAAAATAGGAAATTAATTCAATAAAAATTGGAGATCTAACAATTTCCACAAGGAAATTTGTGAAAGATCACAAAAATATAAGACCAAACATGCTGTTAAAATTAAAATATTAGAGGCATATTATAAAGTTGTGGATTTACATTTCTTTTCTTTTTTTCCACAATTTACATTTCTTTTCTTGTAGGCCCAGTATTGTATGGGCTTTAATTGATGGGCCTTATACAGGATAAGCTATATTTGATATGAGTTTCGGTTTATGATCATCATCAATCAATCTCTTCGCGAATCTTCATCATCCTCGATCAGTGCTTGTTGCCGGAGAAACCCTAGATTTCAATTCGCAAGACCTTGATTTTGAATCGATGGGTAAGAACGATTTTCTAACCCCGAAGGCAATTGCGAATCGAATCAAAGCCAAAGGACTTCAAAAGCTTCGATGGTATTGTCAGATGTGTCAGAAACAATGCCGAGACGAGAATGGATTCAAATGTCACTGTATGAGCGAATCTCACCAGAGGCAGATGCAAGTCTTTGGTCAGAATCCGACTCGTGTTGTTGATGGTTACTCCGAAGAGTTCGAGCAGACGTTTCTCGATCTGATGCGGCGGAGCCACCGCTTCTCTCGTATCGCCGCCACTGTTGTTTACAATGAGTATATTAACGATAGACATCATGTTCATATGAATTCTACGGAGTGGGCGACGTTGACTGAGTTTATCAAGCATCTTGGGAAAACTGGTAAGTGTAAGGTTGAAGAAACTCCTAAAGGTTGGTTTATTACTTATATAGATAGAGATTCTGAGACTTTGTTTAAGGAGAGGTTGAAAAATAAGAGAGTTAAGAGTGATTTAGCTGAGGAGGAGAAACAAGAGAGGGAGATTCAGAAGCAGATTGAGAGAGCTGCTGAGAAGTTGAATGCTGTTGGTGGTGAAGGTGAAAGCAGTGGTAAAGAAGCTGTGGAGGATGATGATGATGATGATGTGAAGAAAAAAGATGAAGACTTGAGGTTGAAGAGTGGGGTTAAGGTTGGATTTGCTCTTGGTGGAGTTGTTAAACAGGTTGCTACGGGTAAAGAGAGAGGGGAAAGCTCGAAACTTGTGTTTGGGGATGAAGAGAATGAGAAGGTTGAGAGAGGGGAGAAGAGGAAGAGAAGCGGGGATTCGGGGAGGAGCGATAAGGACAGAAGATCAGCTTTGGATGAGTTGATGAAAGAGGAAGAAAAGAAGAAGGAGAGGATGAATCGGAAAGACTACTGGTTGTTCGAGGGGATAATTGTGAAGGTAATGAGTAAGGCTTTGGCAGAGAAAGGGTATTATAAGCAAAAGGGTGTTGTGAAGAAAGTGATTGATAAGTATGTGGGGGAGATCGAAATGCTTGATTCTAAGCATGTGCTGAGAGTTGATCAAGTGGAGCTCGAGACTGTGCTTCCACAGATAGGAGGGATAGTGAAGATAGTGAATGGGGCATATCGTGGTTCGAATGCAAAGTTGTTGGGTGTGGATACAGAGAAGTTCTGTGCTAAAGTGCAAATCGAGAAAGGTGTCTATGATGGAAGAGTCATCAAGTCCATTGAGTACGAGGACATATGCAAACTTGCTTAGTTAATATATCTTTAGACCAAATCAAGTTTTACGATGCCTTGTATTTCTGCTTGAACCTTATCTTTTATCTGCAAGTGAAGCATTATGATTCCTGATGGATAGCCTCATGACCAAGGTACGGCAGATGATTCTATTTCAGGCATGTTATTGACTGGAATATATGGGTTTGTCACTGGTTTACTTTTACCGAATCTTTCTGGTACATTATTTCCATGAATTATGGCTCGTGTCATTTCCTGTAGAGTTCTATTGTTTCTTTCTACTACGCCTGCTGAGGTGTTCCTAGTGCCGAGAATTGCTGAAAAATGCCTTACTTGTTGACGATTATTCTCATTTATGAGTTGTAGTGCCCAAATTATGAAGCTTCCTACTGTATCAGACTTCTCTCTAATGAATCTTATCCATGTGAGACGAGAATAATCGTCAACAAGTACAAACACATACTTCTTTCCAGCTATACTTTCAATCTGCATGGGTACCATTAAATCCACATGAATAGGATCTAGCGGAGCTTTTGATTGAACGTGTGTCACTTTCTTATGCTGAATCTTCACTTGTTTCCCCATTTTGTATGGTCCACATACAACTTCGTTTCCTTATGTGAGTTTAGGTATGCCTCGAACTATCTCCTTTTTGACAAGAGTGGTCAAATTCCTTACGTTCATGTGTCCTAACTTTTGATGCCAGAGATTCAAGTCATTTTTGGCACTGAAACAGTTAAATGATTCTCGCCACATGTACAGTTGTTTCCAGAGCGAATTCCGTTTAAGATCACCTTCCCATGTCCATTAATAGCCTGACAGTCTACTCGGGTAAACACAACTCTTAATCCTTCGTCACTTGAGATCCGTTTCGTCATCTTCATCACTTATAAAGGATATGCTCGCCATATTGCATTGAAGATTGATTTGTCCAGATTGTTTTGATGGTCTTTTAATTGAACCCTGATACAAATCTCTTTTTCTTAACCAAATCTGATTTTTTCTTGAGCCATTCCAAAAGTACTTCCTTTGATACCAGACTTGATTAACTTGTCTTGAAATTTGGAGCAATAAGCATTGAAGTAACCAAATTTACCACAATAGTAACATTCTCCCTTTTTCTGCGGAAACACTGATTCTTTTCTGGTAGGCTTTTCCTCTGTGTATTGATCTATTCGTCACAAACTCAATTTTTCCTGTTGTAACTCCTCCTCCTCTGTATCCTAAACCGTGGCAATCTCTTTCAGTTGCAGTATTTAGCATCCTAATCTTCTTAGTTTGCTCATGCAAATCAGCTTGTAGTTTGGTTGATACCTTCTTTTCTACGGTTAAGTCTTTTCCCAGTCTTTCTACTAGTGTGTCAAGACATACCTTTTTTTCGTCAAGAGTATGTTCTCTTTACTTACTTTAAGTAGAGAATCTTACGGGCTTTGTATTCTCTTTGTATGCCAAGCTAAGGTTCTTCCTCAGTTTCAGTTCCAGAATCCTCACTTTCTTCCTTATATTCCGTGATTCCAATAAATGCCACAAAATAACTCATATCTTCTTCTTCTTCACTCTCATCTACTTCAGAATCTGTTGACATTCTCTCTATCTTTCACTCTTTTTCTTATGTTCGTTTGTTTAGAGAGGAACACAAGAAACGTTCTTCTTTAAATCTTCTACATTGATATTTCGGATCACAAGGATAACTCTTACACAACACACATCACACATACATATAGTGGTTTATCTCCACTTGCTACTCTAGACATATGAACCTTAATCATGACTCTTACACACTAGACCATACTCGTAAGTTCTAACACTTACATCATACTTTAGACCATGCTTCTACTAACAACTCTTCTTAGAGTCTAACAACTTCACTTGGACCTTTATACAACAAAACACACTTTCTATTGGGCCTAACCAATCCGCAGCCCATTAGTCATCTTAGGACAAAACCAAAACACTTCAAACCCAACTCTTTTCTTCTGTTGACTTGTGTCTTCCTCCTCTTTGTCGTTGACTCTCTTCACGACACTTTGCGACTTCTTCTTCGTTGTGCTTCTTCTCTTTTCTTCATCTTCTTCTCACTGGTTCCTTTTTCTTTGTTGCAGGATTTAATCAAGAACTCAAATCTCAACAGAATCACTTCCGTCAGTTCCAAGAAGTGCTATATTTCTCTTTTTTTTTTTCTTCTGATCATTCACACATTCTAAACGGTTATTATGTCCAAAAACCAAAACCTTTGCACTTAAAACATTGGATCTCCTTTCTCTTGACAGTTGGACACTCAGACTTGAGATGTTCATATCCTTTGCATTCATAACATTAAGCATCTCTTTTCCTGTTTGTTTTTTTCCTCAAATGTTCCTGTTTTTCTCCAGCCTTTTTGCCACTTTTCTTAAAGCTTTATTTTGAAACATCTGCTGCTAATTCCATCGCATGAGCTTCAATCATCCCAACAACATATTCGAATTTACTTTCATCCGTGTTGAGTGATACAGCTATAGATGCCTTAGGAGCATGGAATTTTGGAGGTAAGCATCTTAGAAATTTATTTTCTTTATACTTATTTCCAAGCACAGATGCTTCATTGGCATTAATAGAGCATATTTTAGCACTAGAGTCAGCAATTGAATCGTTCTTTCCCATCTTTGACGCGAGCAAATCTAGTCTTGTTCTCTTCACACTAGTAGCCCCTTCAAATGTTCTTTGAAGTATATATCCCATGCTTCTTTTGCTGAAGTGACCCCTCGGATTAACTTGTCTACAGAATTATGAATAGCAGTTTATAGCCTTTGAATTGAATTTTGACAAACGTTTGTCATCTTCAGTCCATTCAGGTTTAGACTTTATAACCAATGGTCCTGTTTCAGTCTTCTTAGTTGGTGCAGTCCAAGCATCTTCGTTGATACTCCTAATGTTTTGTCTAGCATCAGCGGCTTTGAGACTGCAAAATGTCGATTAGAGAACTCCTTCGCGATCCGCAGGATCTCACCTGTTAAAGGAGCACTCAGGTGGAGGCTCTGATACCAGTTGAAATTGCAAGAGCTCTAATCACAAGAAACAAAGATTTCTCCCAAAAAAAAACTCTATTAGAAAATTCTTTTTGATAAACTTACAAGTCTTATCTAATCGGTAGACTCCTTGATTTGCAACCCAAAATCTTCTAATCTCAAGCAAGGTTTCTTAAGAACATACCATTCTTAAGAAACCTTAATTTCTCTCACAATATGAAACCTTTGGAGCCTTAATGATAAGAAACTCCCTCAATTTAAAGCGCGACCTAATTGAGAGCCTAGGTGGTCTATTTATACTAGAAGAGCACCCAATTTCATAATCCTAGTTCTTCTAGGAATCCATTAGCTTTTTCCTTTTTGCTTAAAGTACTTGTTTCTTTGTTTGAAGACGAAATCTGCGTTAATGGAAATAGCACTCTTTCAATATTGGCAATTTCCATTTAACTTGATCTTCGTTTTGAACCGACTCTTCTTGTAGCCGACTCTTCAGTAATTAACTCATCTTCTTTTTTTTTTTTTTATTACTTTTCTCGCACGGCTCCTAAGTGATAAAAGTATAAGATCGAATAGACGATGGCGATTGCGAATCCTCTAACCCGGAAGGCGATTGCGAATCGAATCAAAGCCAAAGGACTTCAAAAGCTTCGATGGTATTGTCAGATGTGTCAGAAACAATGCCGAGACGAGAATGGATTCAAGTGTTTGTATGAGCGAATCTCACCAGAGGCAGATGCAAGTTTTTGGCCAGAATCCGACTCGTGTTGTTGATGGTTACTCTGAAGAGTTCGAGCAGACGTTTCTCGATCTGATGCGGCGGAGCCACCGCTTCTCTCGTATCGCCGCCACTGTTGTTTACAATGAGTATATTAACGATAGACATCATGTCCATATGAATTCCACGGAGTGGGCGACGTTGACGGAGTTCATAAAGCATCTTGGGAAAACTGGTAAGTGTAAGGTTGAGGAAACTCCGAAAGGTTGGTTTATTACTTATATAGATAGAGATTCTGAGACTTTGTTTAAGGAGAGGTTGAAGAATAAGAGAGTTAAGAGTGATTTAGCTGAGGAGGAGAAACAAGAGAGAGAGATTCAGAAGCAGATTGAGAGAGCTGCTGAGAAGTTGAATGCTGGTGGTGGTGAAGGTGAAACAAGTGGTAAAGAAGTTGATGATGAGAAGAAAAAAGATGAAGACTTGAGGTTGAAGAGTGGGGTTAAGGTTGGATTTGCTCTTGGTGGATGTTGGGGTCGGATTCCATCCTTTAGCGCCGAGCCAGACTTAGAACACTTCGGGAGTCTTTCAGTGATCACCTCGGGGCATCGCATCATTCACCTCGGGATATCCATCTAATCGATTTAGTATACCCGAGCCTATCGCCTCGGGGATACTTTAACAAGACGTTTCAAAGCACCCGAGCCCATCGCCTCGGGGATACCTTTAACAAGTAGTTTCAAGTACCCGAGCCTATCGCCTCGGGGATACTTTAACAAGACGTCTCAAAGCGCCCGAGCTAATTGCCTCGGAGGTACCCGAGCCCAGTCGCCTCGGGGACACCCGAACAAGCCATCCTACAGTGCCCGAGCCAGTCCTTCCTGTGTACCCGAGCCGATTGCACAAGTTTCTCCGAGGTGAAGTCTTCGTCATCGCCCGAGTTAAAGACTTGGTAAATATTCGCTTTCAAAGTACCATTTCCAAGCAAGGTATCATTTCCGAACAAGAAGGATCATTTCCGATATACCCGGAAATGATAAGAGAGAATCTAGAAGGATCGACTCAAATCAGGAAATCTCCCAAAGACTCCGAAAAATAAGGAAACTATCCTAATCCGCGATATTCTGAGCCGACTTCAAGATAAATGGAAATCTTCCGAGAATATCGCTGGAGAGGCGGTTTATCACCCCTATATAAAGAGACTCAAGGCTCAAGCAAAGGGCAAGCAATATGGCTCTAGAATTTACACTACGCAAAGCTCTCACAGCACAATCATCTTTTTCCTTTTACGATCAAACTCTTGTACGATCAAAGTCATCTTTCTCTAAATAATATCAAGAACACCATCTTTGGTTACAATCGTTTCTGTTGTTCTTTGAGAATTCACGATTATCGTATCCCTAAAATAAAACCCTAGACAAATCTTGATTGTGTTAGTTTCGACTTCCACAGTTTGGCGCCGTCTGTGGGGAATACTTTAGAATTCTCTTACCTTAAGAACGCAAGACTCGAATACCAGAGAGGATGGTGAACGAAGATGATCGTCAGGCACCACCAGCCGGAGGAGGGAACCCTAACCCTCTGAACCCTCCTTCTAGCGCCACTCAAGCTGACCCGACGATCATAGCAACTCTAGCCGAACTAAAAGATCTAATGGTTAAATTCCAGAAGAAAGCTGACGACCAAGAGAAAGCCAACAAAACCTTGGCGCAGCGAGTCGACGAAATCGCAACACGCGGGCAACAAAAAACCACACGTTTCCAGACTCGGCCGCCACGAGCTCGGAGGGACTTGCCTGGCATCAACCCAACCAGACTCACGTTCGCGACATCAACCGGCAACACCAGAGTCGCAACCCGAGCCGACCCTGCTAGACACGAAAACCGAGATGATCCCACCGAGCCGGATGCAGTGGATTTGACGGACGAGCCAGATGATCTGCAAGATGAGCGTACCCGAGCCGGAGCTAACTCCACCGAGCGAACAGATCTCACTAACGATGAAGAAACTGAGGAAAACATAAGGTGGGCCTAAGAATCCGAAAGAGAAGACGAGCTAAGCAAAATCCGAGCCTCCTTAGCCAAGGCGGAAGCTGATATGAAGCTCGTCAAAACCCAGATACATAGCGTCTCATCCTCCGCACCGAACATCGATCGAATTTTGGAAGAATCTCGGAATACGCCTTTCACCAAAAGAATTTCCGAAACGACGATGTCCAATCTGGGAAAGTTCAAAATCGACTCTTACAACGGATCAACCGATCCAAAGTGCCACATTAAATCGTTCGTGATATCCGTGGCCCGAGCCAGGTTCAAACCCGGGGAAAAGGATGCAGGTCTGTGCCTACTGTTCGTGGAACACCTCAAAGGACCCGCATTAGAATGGTTTTCAAGATTGGAACGAAACTCGATTGATAGTTTCGACGAGCTGTCGACATTGTTCCTCAAACAATACTCCGTGCTCATCGACCCCGGAACTTCCGACGCGGATCTGTGGTCTTTATCTCAACAGCCCACCGAGCCATTAAGGGATTTCCTCAAGACCTTCAAATCGACGCTAGCCAAGGTCGAGGGAATTACAGATGTAGCAGCTCTCTCGGCTTTGAAGAAAGCTCTCTGGTACAAGTCAGAATTCAGGAAAGAGTTAAACCTGTCTAAACCAACAACAATTCGCGACGCGCTGCATCGAGCCTCGGATTTTGTCGCCCACGAAGAAGAAATGGCGCTACTAGCAAAGAGGCACGAGCCACCAAAACAGGCGCCCCGAACCGAGAAAAACGAGAAAGCCCAAGCGACGCCTCCAGTCCAGAAAAAGACACGTGAGAGCAGTACGTATACGCATCACGAAGGTCGTAATTTCTCAGGATACCATAGCTACCAGATTGACACGCCCCGAGGCCGTGGCCGCGGCAGAGGCCGAGGCCCTGGGCGAGGAAGAGAGTCCTTCACCTGGACAAGGGATCAGCCACCGAGCAATGATCAAGAATATTGCGAACACCACAAAATTTTCGGCCATCATACCTCGAGATGCCGAAGCCTCGGAGCCAAGTTATCAACCAAATTCCTAGCTGGAGAGCTCGGGACAAACGTTACTCTTAAGGACCTCGAGCCAGAACCGGAGCCCGAGCAGACCAACCCAGGAAGAGACCCCGAACCAAGGAACCAGGAGTCTCAGAAAAGAACTCGGGGGTCGGAAGACGAAGACCGAGATGGTACGCGGCAGAAGGTTCTTACCATAATGGGTGGATCGCCATACTGTCCTGACACCGTAGCGGCAATCAAAGCTTATCAACGCCGAGCCGAGACGCCTAGCAACTGGACAAGACACTTCGATCGACCTAACGACGTGATCACATTCGAAGAGAGCGAGACAAACGGGCTCGACATGCCTCATAACGATCCAATAGTCGTCACATTAGCGATAGGAGACCATGATATTTACCGAGTATTAATTGATACCGGCAGCACCATTGACGTAATCTTTCGCGAAACGCTCCAACGAATGAACATCGACATGTCACAGGTGATTCCGACCCCGAGGCCTGTCCTCGGATTTTTAGGGGAAACTTTGATGACGCTCGGAACCATCCAACTACCAGTCCGAGCCGGCGGGGTAACAAAGATAGTCAACTTCTCAGTCACCGATCGACCTACCATCTACAACGTCATAATGGGAACTCCGTGGTTGAATCTGCCCAAAAGACAGTTTTCCGCTCCCACATATCGATCGTTTAGTGGAAGCAACCGCGGGAAATAAATTGCTGTCATTCATGGATGCTTTCGCAGGATACAATCAGATTCTCATGCACCCCGACGATCGCGAGAAGACAGCATTCATCACAGACCGAGGTATCTACTGTTACAAAGTCATGCCCTTCGGACTCAAGAACAGCTCGGGAAGACAATGGAAGTTTATATCGACGACATGTTAGTCAAATCCCTTGAAGAAAGCGATCACATAGCCCATCTACGCGACTGTTTTCGCCAGCTCAACAAGCACAACATGAAACTTAACCCGGCAAAATGTCGTTTCACGGTAAAGTCTGGAGAATTCTTGGGATATCTCGTAACTCACCAAGGCATCGAGGCAAACCCGAAGCAAATCGATGCTCTACTAAACATGCCCTCACCACAGAACAAGCGCGAAGTCCAACGTCTCACCGGGAGAGTCGCAGCCTTGAACCGATTCATCTCGCGGTCCACCGACAAATGCCTGGCTTTCTACGATACTCTGCACGGGAACAAGAAATTCGAATGGACCGACCGCTGCGAAGAAGCTTTCCAGGAACTGAAGAAGTATTTGGCTAATCCACCGGTGTTAGCGAAACCAGTCCCGGGCGAGCCACTATTCCTGTATATCGCAGTCTCCGATACGGCTATAAGTGGAGTCATAGTCAGGGAAGACAGAGGGGAGCAGAAGCCGATATTTTATGTCTCGCAAACTTTCACCGACGCGGAAACACGCTACCCGCAAACTGAAAAGCTCGCCCTCGCCGTAGTAATGTCAGCTCGGAAGCTACGGCCATATTTCCAGTCTCACTCAATTGTCGTCATGGCGCCCGTATCACTCCGAACCATCCTGCACAGTCCGAGCCAATCGGGACGCTTGGCCAAGTGGGCAGTAGAACTCAGCGAGTATGACATCGAATACAGAAATAAAACATGCGCGAAATCTCAAGTCCTGGCCGATTTCATCATCGAGCTGCCAACAGAGAGCGTCCGAGAAGAGTCACCCAACGCTGTTTGGATCCTCCACGTCGACGGCTCATCTTCAAAACAAGGTTCTGGCGTCGGAATCCGCCTCGCATCACCAGAGGGTGAAATCCTTGAACAATCCTTTCGGCTAAATTTCGACGCGACTAACAACGTGGCTGAGTACGAAGCGCTGATAGCAGGACTTAAGCTGGCTCGGGGACTTAAGATCAACAAGCTGCGAGCCTTTTGCGACTCCCAGCTCGTGGCTAATCAATTCAATGGAGAATACGCGGCTCGCGACGAACGAATGGAAGCGTATCTTGCTCTCACGCAAGACTTGGCGAAACAGTTCGGAGAGTTTGAGTTAACCAGAATCCCACGAGGTGAGAACACGTCGGCCGATGCCTTAGCGGCTCTAGCTTCAACCTCCGACCCAAATCTGAAGAGAATCATACCGGTTGAGTTCATCGAAAAGCCGAGCATTGAAGATAATAGCAAGGATCAAGTTCTAACAGCTCGGGAAACAGAAGAACCGGAAGAAATGGACATCGAACAGCTAGACCAGCAAACTACGGACGCAACCGAGCCCGAATACGGAAGCGACGCCAAATGGATCGGAGCCATCCGAAGCTACATCGCCGATGGAGAAGTTCCTACTGAAAAATGGGCAGCTCGGAAGCTTAAAGCTAAAGCGGCTCGGTATACCCTGATCGACGGCGAGCTCTTTAAATGGCGATTTTCTGGCCACCTCCTTATCTGTGTCGAAGGAAATGAAGCTCGGAGAGTCATGGAGGAAGTACACGGCGGATCTTGTGGAAACCATTCTGGCGGAAGAGCCCTGGCTATAAAGATCAAACGCCACGGATACTTTTGGCCGACGATGGTCAAAGACTGCGAGAAATTTTCTCAACGATGTGATAAATGCCAGAGGCACGCACCAACCATTCATCAACCCGCCGAGCTCCTCTCTTCTATAACTTCGCCTTATCCTTTCATGCGATGGTCCATGGACATCATCGGACCTCTACACAACTCCAAGCAGAAGAAACTCGTCCTCGTACTGACAGACTATTTCTCCAAATGGATCGAGGCGGACTCTTACGCCAGCATCAAAGATGCGCAGGTCGAGAACTTCGTCTGGAAGAACATCATATGCCGCCATGGGATACCTTACGAGATCGTTACAGACAACGGATCGCAGTTTATTTCGGCTCGGTTCGAAGGATTCTGCGAGAAATGGGGAATTCGCCTCAGCAAGTCTACGCCTCGGTACCCTCAGGGAAACGGTCAAGCTGAGGCAGCCAATAAGACGATTCTCGACGGAATAAAAAAGCGTCTCGACGCGAAAAAAGGCCGCTGGGCTGACGAATTGGAAGGAGTACTATGGTCGCATAGAACCACGCCGCGGCGAGCCACGAGAGAAACGCCATTCGCCCTCGTCTACGGTGCGGAATGCGTGATTCCCACCGAAGCTGAGATCCCGGGACTAAGAAGACGTTTTCTCCCCGAGCAGGAAGATTCCAACACTCAGATGATGCTGGACGAGCTGGACTTAATCGACGAGCGAAGAGATTCGGCTTTGATCCGTATGCAGAATTATCAGAGTGCAACGGCTCGGTACTATAATTCTCACGTTAAGCATCGCCGTTTCCACGAAGGAGATCTTGTACTACGCAAAGTTTTCTAGAATACCGCCGAACAGAACGCAGGTAAGCTCGGCGCGAATTGGGAAGGACCTTACACGATCGCAAAGGTAATCCGTCCCGGCGTCTACGAACTCGTCAACATGAACGGCAAAGCGGTACCTAGATCCTGGAACGCAATGCATCTAAGGAAATATTACCGCTAAAAACCTAAGGTACGCATGTACTCGAACTACGGGGTGGCTTGATCCCTGAAAAGGGTACGTAGGCAGCTCGTCCTCGGACGAGTTCAGCTACCCCCCCTAATTAAAAAAGGGGGGGAGTGGGTCCGTATACATATATACTCCCACTAAATTTTTCAAATTCTCTAAGTTTTTACCCTTCGGATTATCAATTTTATCCACCTCGGAAATTTTAACAGTCATCCTATCGACCTATAAAGCTAAAAGTTCGTTCGGACGATGGCCACGTCCTCGGACAGAAAAAGCTCTTTTCACCACTTCGGTTACAGCACGCTATACAAGCATTCGAGACGATTCGGTCGGAGATATCTTGCCATGAGGAAATTGTCTTCAGAAAACCCAGTTGACTTCGACACTGGTACCCCAGTTCGCTTCTAAGCACTGGTTTCGACTACATCAGTTCGGTTCGCAACCGATAAAGATTAGTCCTACTTAACCAAAACCCAGTTATCCTAACACTGGTGCACGATTCATTTCACTTTCGGCTCGAAAGTTAAGACGTTTGGATTTAACTTCTCAACGAGCAATTCTTAAACCCGGTTAACTTAAACACCGGTGCATGATCTTTTTCGCTCTCGGCTCGGAAGCTAAATCTAGATATTTGACATTAGTATTGGGTTCAGTTCGGAAAAGTTTAAGATAAAAATACTTAACATCCAGTGGATAAAGCCGTCCAGGCATGTCTTACACCCACCAGAGGCAAAAGAGGGAATAAAAAGACATCTCGGGATCAAATCGAGTCTTGGTTAACCGGTGAAACTTG